>NC_056739.1:1911224313-1911274313 GCF_019279795.1 Protopterus annectens
ACGTGATGTGTATATGTAGACATATAAGTGTAGACACATATATGTGTCGATTTAGGCATATGCATGTATATATGTATATATATATATATATATATATATATATATATATATATTTATTGTGTTAGAAATATATATATATATATATATATATATATATATATATATATATATATATATATATATATATGTATATATACATACATATATAGATATGTTGTATCTGTTTAAATTTTAATATAGTTACAACACGTGATAGGCATACCTCTGTCCACCAAGAGGCTAGGCCCACAGTAGTGAGCTATGCAGACAGACTGCATTCCAAGATAAACTAGTGTATACATACACACACCCTGTAACATCAGTATTATACAAAGCATAACATGACTCTACTCACAGTCTGTCTGTAGCTCCTGATCCTCCTACAAATATGTGGCCGCCCTGAGTATGCAGGTTCTCCTGTAAGAGGTATTGCTATTTGCTGTCTGTAACACTGATGCCCACACACAGGAAGGATGTCCATCACACAGGAAATGTAAAGGGACCATGTCCACATGCTGTAGGGATTAGTGTGTGGTTGCCATGACAATGGAAATTGGAAGGAGTACACATGTGTAATCATATATATATGGCTATCTGGATAAGTATATGTACATATATTTCCACCATATGTCCTGGACATGGAGTGTAGCCCTACCCCAGCCCCTATAGTCCCACAGTTGTAGTGCAAGGGGATGTCAGGTATGTATAGCAGGTATATTAGTAGACTATTGCTACTGTCATTGGGATTGTCTTCACAGACATGGTGTGTGTGGAAGGTCACATCTGCTTATAACATGTGTGCCATTGGCTACTGACAGACATCCTAAGGAAATCAGTGTAAAGTATTGCTGCTAGCATGTAATGCCTCTGTGGAGTGCAGCTGAGATATTGGCCAATATATGTGGAACTTCAGACACACCCTGTACAGTCCAGAGGTATACACATAATCCCTTAGTGCACAACATGTGCACCAGGCCTGACAATATGGATGTAGACAGCCATGTAGATGGGTATAACACATAATGACTGGTACACATTTGCCACCATAGATTTTGGATTCACACACTCCTGTCTGGCCTGACACATAATGACTGCTGGTACAGGGGTGCCATGGACACATACTACCCACTAGATATTGACATACATCTGCACAGCATCCCACTGCTCTGTCTGACATACATGACTTTTAAGGGAGGCCTGGCATCAGTACATCTGGCAAGTATCTGCTCATGACATCTCACTTGGTAAGTGCACTTACCTGCTAGGCATGTAACAATGCACTGTGCAGGCTACAGGCAGACTGGCTCAACACTGGCCTACATCTCATATGGGGGAATGCACATGTACCTGCATATATAGCAGGCTCAACAGGCATGTCACAGCACAGGGTAAGATACACTTGTGTGAAAGTGCATAACCACAACCAACACAGCCACAGCCACATATGGTAAGCTAGCATAATATTATAGTATATGGACTATCTGTTCAACACCATCCTCATATGTGCCACTCACAGAATGACCCTACATATACTGGGGTGCTACACAGTGTGGTCTTATGGCTGTCTGTGGTATGGGACATGTGTGTGTGTATGGCCCTACAAACATGTATGCCAAAATGATACCATACAGTGGGGCAGCATGTAACATCAGATAGAAGGGGAGCTAGAACAATGACATCTACCACAGTTTGTACACAGTATAAAGTACATATTAAAAATACACACTGCCGACATTCACCATCACTACATAGACCTCAGTACTGTACAAACATCCACAGAATATCCAGGTTATGTCATGAAATATAACCCCTACTGTACATAACATGTGTAGCAATCTGATATATCACTGGCTTGTTATCAGATATGATGACACTATTTATAGTGTACAGCACATATGCACGACTTCATGCACAACATATGTACAAAGGTTGACAGAGGTGAGGCTGACAGCACATACACAGGACCAATATAGACATGTTGCTGTGATAACCTCATACATTTACCATCGTAACGGGGTTTGTTGCAACATATGTCCTATGAGGGATATGAAGTCAGTAACTGTCACGGCCTTCACCATCTACAGACTGCAATCCTCACACTACCTTCTGCATTCCACAGATAGATGCTCCATGGCTAACACATGAAACCAAAGGCACAACACTGCCCAATATTCAGATGACCTTGCAGATGAATATTCCTCATATACATGGAAGTGACATGGCAGGTATTGTGACATGTACGACAGGTATATCCAGACAAACACTGTTAAACCAACATTACTCCAAATGCAGTATAGCAGCACTTACAGCCTGTAGTCAGGTCAAGCACATCCACCTCCTGTTTGTTGCCCTCTTTCCACAGTGTATGTTGCTAGAGGTAAATCCTCAATCCATCTATGATGCTGTTTGCCAAACGACAGATCTAGTTCCTGCTCACAGTGAATGAAAAGGGCCAACACCACCATGATGTTCCTAGATATTGGAGTGTGTTTCCATGCAATTGGCTATGGGAATGTTACCACAGCTGTTCCACATGCAATCAGCTAGGGGAAGGGCTACAATTCATGCATAGGCCATCAGCTGATCATGAGCATCACTTTGCCTAAGCAACGCAGGTGTGGATCTCCACATCCACCAGAGAGGGAGTGGGGGAGGCAGACAGAGGCAAGTACATGTCAGGGAGGGGTGGGAGAGTAAAACTGAAGCATGTTTGTGTCACACACCTACCAGCACAGGGTATCAAACCCCTGACAACTATCTAGTGCTATCACAGTTCGATGCAGTTATTGGATGTGCCACATGGGTTACCTGCTGTGGAGTATTCAGAACATATATGTGATGGTGAGTGACATCTGCAACAGGGATACGGTCAGTGTCAACAGAGCCACTCTCTCACAGGGACGCATACACATTGACACACTTGACAGGGCCAGGAGTACAACCCATCACTAGTGGGATTGCCACAACACATCAATGTGCAGGTATCACATGCACCACATGGGTCATACGGAGGTCATATGGGCAAAGATTATGAGGAGGTGTCAGACATCAGACAGCATGCTTCAGTATGCCCAGGGGGGGTTGTAGTGAGCGTGGATGTGTACATATGCACCATGCAACACACACATGACCACACTGGGTGCCAGTACTGACATGCATTGGTGCATGTCTGCACAGGTGTGTGGTAGTCAACTGTGCCAGCAGGCTATACAAGGGTAGGTGATGGGTATACCTTGGCATCAGACCACATAACAATGGTCTGCATTGTGGCTCAGGGCTGTCATTTCTGCATTTGCCCACACAGGTGGTTATTGTATCCCCCATCCAGTCACCTGGGTGGCTATTGTGTGTGGCCAATGCTGTGCATACCCTGCCATGTATGTGTTCCTTACTCCATGACTTGATTGGTGTCTAGGATATGCACACCTCCCACATGCATGTACAGTAACATGTAGAACTGTACCTGGGGTGTCTGGCACATGTTGTGAACACAGATTATCACCAGATGTGCCAGTCTTGCCCACCAGTGGCAGGTACTGGTAATGGGCAGCAGGTTAACCCTGCATCAACATTCATAGCATACTAACAGCATTCCCTGGTGTCAGTGGCATCTGCTCATACTGGGCATATTGTCAGGCATGGTATGTCCATTGTGGATCACACGTGAAGGTACGACAGGTGGTGCAGGTGTCCATTTGGGAACATGGGGGAGGTGCACTGTCTGCATGTATGTGCATATTGGACAGATGGGCAGGGTGACATGCCCTCTGTAGCCCACTGCTATCACTCCATAGTTATTATCGGTGGCCAATATTCAGTGTACTGCCCACATATTGGCTGTTGCCTAGGCATGTATGTGTATGAGACATGGGTTGAGAGTGTGCTCTTGGTAATACTGGGACTGCTAACTGTGATTGTCTGGCCTTGATGTCACATGTATGGGTATGGCTTTGTACCCCAGCCTCTCAGCTATTTTGTAAAGCATGTAATTTTATTACCTCTTGTTTTGAATGTATTAATAATATTCCTTTTAAGACCAATAATATGTTTCATTGTAACTCTGTGAAAGTTATATATGCACTCCGGTGCCCTTGTAATAAATTTTATATAGGGGAAACCAAAAGAGCCTTCAAAGTGAGGCTCTTGGAACACATTAGGGACATTAATAATAAAAAAGAAGAAAGCCCTGTAGCCATGCATTTTTTAAACTTTCACAATAGTGATAGTAAGGGGCTACAAGGGACTGTTTTAGAGCAAATATATGATTATAAATATAGAAATGTGAATATTAAACAACTGTTGTTACATAAAGAAGCTATATACATTTTAAAATTTAAAACTTTACATCCACTTGGTTTAAATGAGGATTTTAATTGGAGAATGCTGTTGAATTGAATATAATTATTTAATAGTATTCAATTGTTTAATTGTTTAATTGATGCCTTATTTTAGTATAAATATGTATAGGGTTTTGTATGGTTTGTACTCCTTGAAGGCTGTGGCCGAGACGTCAGAGTTTTAAATAAATTGTGCTTTTGGTGGATTCCTTTTTGTTGTTTCTTCTGGTTTGCCTCTGTGGTTGTTTTATCCATGTCGACTGATCCACACTTGCATCTTCCTTGAGTTTTTCGTGACACCATGGATGGTAGTCAACTGGCTTTGGACAATTTCTTGAGTAATTCTTCAGAACGTGGTGAGCATCAACCATCACATAGAAATGCTACTGATAAGAATGTGCCTATCTGGGAAAAGTGGGAAGATGATAGACGTAAACGTTTTCCCAATCCATTTTCAAATGTGGGTAGAAAGACACCTTTGTCAATTAATGCTGAAAGTAAATCACTGTTTGAAGAATTGGAGAAAAAAATGTGGAAGGAAACAGCTACCTTTTTCAACATATGTGGTTTACAAAAATATCTAGACACGGAAATTACACCAAGGTGACTGAGAGTGTTTAAAGATCCCACTACTCCTTTCAACCTATCTATAGACACTGATATTGTGTTTCACAAACATTGGGTAGCTGCAGCACATCAATGTGTAACCAAATGGCTACACATTCTAGTTGAAAGAGATCAACTAAAACAGAAAGAATTATGTGTAGAAATTAAGAAATTGTGTTGTGATATATCTACCAATGTTTCCCCTTCAATTATGGATGAGTTTCTCCAACAAACTAATGACAAACTTAAAGATTATGAACTGGCTCTAATTGAAAGGAAAAAGGGCAAATTACTAAGAGATTTACGGGACTATGAGTCTAACAAGGCTTTCCTTTCCAGAACCAATCGTAACAGATCCCGTAAGCGTGTGAGGTTTCAACAGGAAGCAAACACTACACATCATCCTAGTTCTTCAGCATCAGCGTCAGAAGGTGGCTACACATCATTAGAAGACGAATATGGTGATTTTGATTATCCTAGACTTCCAGCAGCACAACAGTCAGAGAATTTTTGTCAAACTTTTCGTCAAGAAACATATTCTTCCCATAAAGGTATGCAGGGACAAAAACACCAGCGTGAACAATATTATAACACAACACATGAACAACAGGGACAAGGGGGTTATAAATGAGGTAAATGGTGACTCTTTTCATAAAAGTACATGTAAATATATCATTAATTTGTCTAGGTGTCTGTTTAATGATTCAGAACTTTCTGTTTTAAACCTGGGACTTAAATTTATCCCCACTGTAGTGTCGAGACTGCATGATATGCAAAAAGATGTATATTTGTTTGGCAGGAAATTGTATTTAAAACACTTTTTTAGCCAAGTAAGTAATAGGGAACAAGATTTCTCTGATGATAGTATGTCTGTTTCATCTGATAGTTTTTATTCCTGTATATCTGAGGAATCTGTGAATGCTTATTCTAAATTTGATACGGAGAATGTTCCCTCTACAAGTCAGTTTATTCCAAATGTATTGAACAGTGATGTTTCTAATTTTATTAATATGGTGAATCATTCTACTGAAGTTACATATAATACCTTCATGTGTAATAAAAGGAATATAAAATATAATATGCAGTTTAAGGAATGGCAGATTTTGTTGGCTTTAAGTAATAAGAGAGAAATTACTTTTAAACCAACAGACAAAGGCAACAAGTTAGTAGTGTTGAATTCTACAGACTATTTGAGCATGTGTATGGAACATCTTAATGACACAAAAACTTATGAAAAGGTTGATGTTGAGTGTTATAATGCAGCTATTTTAGCATATGAGGAACTTATACATAAAGGTCTTAGGTTAGGCTATTTTTGTACTAAAGATATTAAGAATAAATTTCAAACAGATGGGTGCTCAATGGCCTACTTCTATTGCTTACCCAAGATACATAAAAATTTACAAAGACCACCAAGAAGACCCATTATTTCTGGGTACAAATATTTTTTACATAACTTGGGTATATTTTTACATAATTTTCTTTTACCTCATGTTAAACAGTTACCCTCTTATCTCACTGATGTGTTTGATTTGTTGAATAAAATCAGAGATATTAAATGGAATGAGAACATGTATTGGGTAACGATTGATGTTAAAAGCTTATACACTAACATTAGCCATGATTTTGGTATAGAAGCTACCAGATTTTTTCTGGGAGATTCTCCAGCAACAGAATTTATTGTGGAGTTGATGTATTTTTCATTAACTAATAATTTTTTTTAAATTTAATAATACTCTATATCATCAAAAACAGGGCACAGCCATGGGGGCTGCTTTTGCCCCCATGTATGCAAATTTGGCCATGGGTCTATTTGAATTAGAGATTATCTACAGACATGAGTTTTTTCATAAATATGTTATTAAATATTTCAGATATGTAGATGATTTAATTTTTTTAGTGGAAGGGGGGAAGTCTTATGTACAACAATTTGTCGCAGATTTAAATGTTAACAGGTTCTCTTTAGAGTTTGATGGTCTCAAGATGGGCACTTACATGCCTTTTTTGGATGTAGTACTTGATATTTCCAATGGTACTAATCTTGTGACCTCGGTTAATAGAAAGTTTGTTGGGGGTACTCAGTATGTTCATGGTACCAGTGGACATCCCCCACATACTATTAAATCTTTGCCCTATGGAGAAATGCTTAGAATTTCCCAGCTATGTAATAATGGGGAATTATTTAATAATGAGTTACAGGCATTGTTAGAATCTTTCTCTAAGAGAGGTTATAGCAAGGTAATATTAGAAGATAGTTACAACAGGTTTTGTGGATATAATAATAAAAAAGTAATTTCTTATCCTTGCTCCATGGGGAATAATAATAATATATCAACAAATAATATTGCTCAAAAAGAGAAAGAGACAATATATTTTGTAACTACATATGGTTGTTTTACTGTAGAATTCACTAAAATAATTTTACAATTCTGGAAATATTTATGTTCTTTAAGTAGTGTCAAACCTTGGCTAAATATGGAATTGAAATTCTCTTACCGTAGGGGTAAAAGCATGAAGGATATTCTGGTAAAGAGTAGATTTAGTCTTCCAGTAGATACTATAACATATAATGTGTCAAATGTGGGAACTTACCAATGTGGTAAATGTAAAGCATGTAATTTTATTACCTCTTGTTTTGAATGTATTAATAATATTCCTTTTAAGACCAATAATATGTTTCATTGTAACTCTGAGAAAGTTATATATGCACACCGGTGCCCTTGTAATAAATTTTATATAGGGGAAACCAAAAGAGCCTTCAAAGTGAGGCTCTTGGAACACATTAGGGACATTAATAATAAAAAAGAAGAAAGCCCTGTAGCCATGCATTTTTTAAACTTTCACAATAGTGATAGTAAGGGGCTACAAGGGACTGTTTTAGAGCAAATATATGATTATAAATATAGAAATGTGAATATTAAACAACTGTTGTTACATAAAGAAGCTATATACATTTTAAAATTTAAAACTTTACATCCACTTGGTTTAAATGAGGATTTTAATTGGAAAATGCTGTTGAATTGAATATAATTATTTAATAGTATTCAATTGTTTAATTGTTTAATTGATGCCTTATTTTAGTATAAATATGTATAAGGTTTTGTATGGTTTGTACTCCTTGAAGGCTGTGGCCGAGACGTCAGAGTTTTAAATAAATCGTGCTTTTGATGGATTCCTTTTTGTTGTTTCTTCTGCTAACTGTGATTGTCTATCCTTGATGTCACATGTATGGGTATGGCTTTGCACCCCAGCCTCTCAGCTATTTTACATCTGTTATCCCAGTGTGGTTGATATTGTGATATATCGTATGGCCAATATATAAGAAATAAGCAAATCCTGCTCCACATTGGCCACAGGTGTCACACACTCGCAACTACCTCTAGACAGGATACAGGTTACAAACTCACACACCTGTCATGTGTGGGAGTAGAACCCCTTCCTAACTAGTTTATTACACTACAGCACTACGTAGTTATAGTACATGACACACACATTACTGGAGTACTCTTTTTCCCAAAGGTCTATTTCACAATGAATGACATCTGCAAGATTACCAAAGTAGGGCATTTCAAATGTACTGCAAGTGAGTAACCTAACATGCATTACTCCCTATACAGACAGTGAGGCACACATAAAACATACAAAACTGACGTGTAGGTATAGAACCCATAACTGAGATCTATATCACACTACAGTATGGAGCTGCTATAGTACGTGCCAATGACATTACTGGCGTACTCTTTTCCCAAAGGTCTATTTCACAAGGAATGACATTGGCAGGATTGCCAAAGTAGGGCATTTCAAATGTACTCGGGTGACTAGCCTATAATGCATTTCTCTGCACACAGACATTGAAACACACACAAAACATACAGAACTGCCATGGTTGGGGATGGAACCCTGTCACAGATCTAAATCAAGCAGTACCAAGGTGGAAGATGTGCTACAGAGATTAGTGGGCTACAGTGTTCCCAGAGGTGTATTTCTAGGTGGGTGACATCAGCAGCCTTGCCAAAGTTGAGTATATGAATTGCAAGGAGTTTGAGTACCCTAAAAAGCATTGTCCTTTATTCAGTCAGACACACACACACACAGTTGTCAAGTCTGGGGTTTAAACACCTACCTAATTACTTTACCACACTACAGCAGTACACAATTACAGGATGTGCTATAGAGATTACTGGGCTGCAATCTTCCCAGAGGTGTATTTCTAGGTGGGTGACGTCAGCAGCCTTGCCAAAGTTGAGTATATGAATTGTAAGGCATGTGAGTACTCTAAAAAGCATTGTTCTTTACTCAGTCAGAGACAGACAGACATACACCCACTTGCCAGGTCTGGGGTTAGAACACCTACCTAACTACTTTATCACACTATAGCAGTATGCAGTTACAGGACACACTACAGAGATTACTGGGCTACAGCTCTCCCAAAGGTGTATTTCACATTGGATGATCTCAGCAGGCTTGCCATAGTAAGGCTATGGGGAGGGTGGTATGTGCATGGGCCATAACCTATTCATCTAGGGGTTGACATGCCACATGCGGTCACACACTGGGTCATATGTCACATGTACATCTTTACAGCTACTACATGACTACTTCTTGTATAGTCATGTTGCACAGCTGGCACATGCACCACATAGTCTGTAATGCTGACAGATACTGGTGGATAGTATCTGCAGTGGGTGACATCTGCACCTCATGTGTTTGGGGCCCTTTGGCTGTGTGCTGGGTGGGACAGGCCTGGATGGCACCTTGTCACAGTGACCCTCTTCCACACATCTATGTGCATCAATCTTTGGCTTATTTTAGTGTGTTGTCCTGACATATATGTCTGTATTCCTATCCACTGTATGTGCAAGACATGAGTGGTGCATACTGAGAAGTGTCTGCACTAACAACTGTGACTGCCAGATATGTCTGGTCCACTGGTGTTTGCAGTCACGGCCTTCATGTGTTTAAGTGTGTCATGGCCTTCATGTGTTTAAGTGTGTGAGCATGCCCAGTATGACCTTTCAGTATGCTGTGGACTGACACTGTCTTGATTTCTCTAAGTGTGTGAGCATGCCCAGTATGGTCATCTGTACTGAATTTGTGGATCTTGTCCAGGTAGTTTGTGCTGTAGTGCTGACCTTTGTGTTGTACACCAACAGGTAGCATGCTGTCTCTGCAGGGTATCCAACGATCATTTGGCTTTGACTGTTACTACATTTCTGCATAGCAGGAGGGGCACACCTGACTGTTTCTACATTTCTACACAGGCGTGGGTGGCACACCTGACTGTTATTACATTACTATGTAGGATGGGGGGGGCACACCTGACTATTTCTACATTTCTACACAGGGTTGAGGGGTTACACCTGACTGTTTTTATATTACTATGTTGGATGTGGGGGGCACATGTGAAACATGTACGCATTTGCTATGACCATACTGGTATGTCAGGTACTCCATTTCATTCTGTATTGCTAACTGTCATGCTGACTAGAGGCATACTAGTGTACTACAGCTTTTGGCTTTGGTTGCCCTACATATTATTGTCTGACTTTCTAGCCTTCAGAACTAACATCCCACTGCCTGCCCTGCTGTGATCAGTCTGTGTAGGCCTGCGAGGGTTAACTATAGCCATCATTTTGGGGCCATGGCACAGGCTCTGTTTGGGTTTGTCTATACCTGTCCTGCTGGCTGAGACTGTTGTTGGGTATGTGAACCATCCTGACTGCCATGTGTGGGTCATATGGACACATATGTCGCACAGCACATTTCCTGCAGTGGGTTTTGTCACCCTGTGTAGTACTGGCTACTATGGTGACTCCAGTATGTGTTACAAATGTCAAAATGCCACTATGGGTGTCTACTGTCTGCTGCCATAACATTCATCCACCAAATTCACTTACATGCTCACATCCATACCATAGCTACAAGTAACAACACATTCTACTCCATTTGGCAATTGGTAGGTTGATTGGCTTACCTTGCAGGTGTGCCAGACTTGCGGATGGTGCTGGAGGGCTGCCTATGTCGGATGCACATCGTACACTCCCTATACATGGTTAAGCACAGGTAGTGTCATATTTGGCATCCCTTTTACTGTATGTGCGAGTCAGATAGAGGTGTCATTCCCTGGGTCCCTACTGTGTCAGTGCATGTGCTATGCGTTGCCTCTTTGCCAAGGCCAGGGCATATTGGGCATGCCTACTTCTGCCTACTGCGGCAGGCTCAGGCCGTTCCTCCTCTGGGTCACTCTGTGCTGTGCAGGCCTTGGCATTGGTGGGGGGTTGTGTGGCCCTGCCCCATGCTGTTCCTGCTGCAGCTGTTTCCACAGGATCATATTGTGTAGCATAGCACATACCATAACAATTTGGGTACATGTAGCTGGTGAATACTGCAAGGCTCCATCGGATGTGTCCAGACACCAGAACCATGACCTGAGCATTCCAAACATACACTCTATTATATGTCTGGCCTGTGCGTGTGCCTCATTACGTCATTGTTGTTCAGGTGTGTGCATTTCTGATGGGTGTCATCAGCCATGGCTCCAGTATGTACCCAGCATCCCCAACTAGGTGACGATAGGGGATGTCCCCATTGGCAAATCTCTGATACAGCTGCGTCAGATGTCATATGTGGGAATCGTCATAGCTTCTAGGGCAGCCAGCACACACATTCATTATAATGCCCTGGGTATCACAAATGACCTGGCAGTTGATGGAGGGGATGCCCCTGTGGTTGATATAGGCCCTACCCTGCTCACCGGGTGGTGCTTTGAAGCATATATGCGTGCAGTCTATAGCACCCACTACCCCAGGGTGTTCTGCTATTTGGTGGAAGAGACACATATTGCTGGTCAACACCTCACAGGTGTTGAGGAAATATACGTGCTCACTGGCATGTGCTGACATGGCATCCAGGAACTGGTGGAATACTCTGGATGCTGATGCCTGTGAGATCCCCATGTTATCCCTAGTTGTGCTTTGGGAGGTACCTGTTGCTAGTATACCTAGGCCTATGCATACCTTGGTATCCACTGGGATGGGTTCCCCTTGGCCATTTTGGTGTGTCAGGTGTGGCCGGCACAGCTCAACAATTTGCTGTAAGAGGTCTCTGTCCACCCTATAGTGCTCCACTATCTCCAGCTCATGTAGCCCCTGGTAGGTTACCCTGGGTCTATGCACTCTTCTCTGTCTCCTCACTGTGGGTTGTTCGGTAGCATTCACATCTTCACCATCCTCAGCCTCTTGTACATGTTGTTCTATGTTGCCTGCTGCAGCCCTTCTCATTTTGTAAGTTTATTTGTTAAAATATCCCACTTGTATACACCGGTGATGTAGAGTATGACAAAAGACAGAGGGGAAGGTGTTTTCTTAGTTTATAGTAGTGTTCTGGGCGGGGCTGGTCTGCTGTCTGTGTAATTGGCTGTTTCTGATACATTTCACCTGCCAGCTAAGCTAGTTCTCCTTGATTACCTTCCTACTGCTGTTTTCCTTTCCCATTGCCTTCCTGTTTAAGCTCGGGTGTGCGCTGCGCAAACAGAGTGCTCAAATGTGCACAGTGCTGCTATTTCCTGGTTTAACATTTTCTTTCTTCCTTTAAAACCTGGTGCGCACACCTGCTTAGGCTTTGTAAAGAATGCTAGGCAGGTTTAGACACACCCCCTAGCTTAGCACAGCTAAGCTAGGAGCAATCCTGAGCCACAGGGCTCCAATCCACTTACAGTATGCCTGACACACACCCCCATGATGTCACCTATATCCCAGTCTTGCACCCAGCTACTCATACTCTTACACTGTTGGGGCCTGCCTCACATGCTGGGAAAAACTGGGATTCACTATCTTTCCCCTAATTTGCATAGGATTGCCTGCTAATGCATAGTTACATGTCTCACACTGAGCCTCCCCTCTTAGCAACCATTACTCACTGGCCAGATTGTCTTCTGCCTGCCATTCACTTGCATGGCAGAATACTGATTTTAGTTAGAATGCTTATTTTAGGTTTATTTTATTACCCCCCCATCCTGTTTGCATGCCGCTGCCCAATGCTTAAACAGTCGAGATCGGCAAAACAAAAAAAAGTTGATTTTTTTTTTATTTTTTAAACAGTTTGCAATGCCAATGGCCTTATACTTGGCCATTGGCATGCTTCCTCAATGATATGCATCCTTTATTTGGAGCTGTCATAGCTCCATTTCGGATTTTGCAGAAATGTACTCTGTTACTAACTGAGTACATTTCTACAGATAGCACTCGTCTTGCATGGACTATTGCAAGCTTCCTGGATTGCAAAATCACCTCATTTGCATGGATTTCTCCTGCAAATTATTTGATTTGCATACCAGGGCTTAGTCCATGCATGACTAGTGCAGAAGCTCTCGTGCACGCCTCTGCGGGCTGTTCCTGGATCACACAGCAGACATATTGCCTGTCAGAGCTCCTGCACTAATCATGCATGCCATGCAGGGAATAGAGAATCCGGGGGAATATATATATATATATATATATATATATATATATATATATATATATATATATATATATATACATATATACATATAAATCTGTGCATAACATCAACTGCAGTTATATCCAGCACCATACCTCCCCACACCTAAGTGCAAGAGATCTGGACAAAGGTTTCAAAATGGGGCGGGGGCAATGGACCAACACTAGGGACATAATGTACATCCTGCAGGTATAAATGTAGATTGTCGCTATAGGAACAGGGTGTGTGTCAGCATACATGTTCAGAAGGATAACAATTATGAAACTATAATGTATGTCATCATATACTGACGGACATCCCCATATGATGACAGTGATTCGCCACAGGAAGGAATAAAATGATAATGTTCAACAGGCCAGAAATATGGGCAATAAATGTGGACAGTCTGGAACAATCTGGCTGGTGACAGGTATGCTCAGAACAGCTTAATGCAGATAGCATAACTAAGCCTGGCAAGGGGGGGGCATGAAAATGTGGACATATCTGACATACTGTTGTAGATGAGCTGACACATGATGCAGTAACCCCCTCCTGTCTGTTCCAGCATCTATTGAGTGGAATAGCACAAGTCCAAAAACCCAATGACTTCCCTGGAGTTAGTCATGCAAATCTTCACATCCACCACTGATGTGTCAGACATACACAATAATTATGTGGGCCAGGCAACACTACACATCTGCCAAATATCTGTATATAACATCACATTAGGGAAAATACAGTGAGCTGCTAGCCATGTCACCAAGCATTATCCAAACTGTAGCCAGACTGACACAACAAAAAAAGCAATCTTGCTATGGGGGAATACATATGTAATTGTAAATATACCAGGCACTCCAGGGATATAACAGCACTGAGAAACAGACACCAGTGTGAAACTGTATACAGTATAAGGAGTGTGTGAACCAAACTGTCAGCATGTTTGATACTCACACACTACCCCTACATATAATGGCCCAATACACAGTGTAGTATGCCTGACTGTGTTATGGGACATGTCACAGTCTTACCCTACAAAAATGTAACATTTGATAGAGCACCAGAATTGGGATCCGCATGCAAAGCCAGATAGAAAAGGAAACATAACTCTTACATCTACCCCCCCCCCCATTCCAAGATGTAACATATTCACAATGCACGGCCACACAATCCTGATAGTCTGTCAACAATCGCTTGAAATACAAAGACCTCCCAACTGTACACACTCCCAAAGAATATCCAGGCTTTGTCATCATGTATTAGGCCTCTTGCACATAAAATGTCTGGCAGTCTGATACCTAACTGGGATGATATTGCAAATGACTTCACTAAGTAATGATATGCCATATCTCTATGCCTCTGACTGCATGATATATGGACAAAGTCAGGATGGAGATATTGCTGCTATAAACTGAGAAAGTAGCTGGTGTAGGTCTAATCCTATCCCCCTGCACACACAGTGAAAATGTGAACATCCCACACTCTGCAGTGTCCAGCCCTGAATCCTGCCTGTCTGTACAATCCCACTGTCTGCAACCAATATAATGTATCCAGTCACACTACCCTCCTGTAGACTTTACATATCACTCTTAATGGTACTTGTTAACAAATATCTCCTGACTCCCCTCCCCACCACACATAACCTGCCTGTACTCTCTCGTAAACCTCTCCCCCACACTGCCCATGACTCTGAACTGGTGTTCCCAAGTAGTTAGATCTATACACCTTCCAAACTGTATTTCCTGCATTGTCACCATTCTTCTAACTCCCACCACATTCTTACTTAGTCCTGTTGACCATCATTCCTCCCCATTCTACAACATAACCCCACCTCTCCAGGGTCTCCCCAACCTGTCCCCTAATCTCACTACAGACCACAATATCATCTGAAAACTGTACAGTCAACAGGGGGCCCTGGCTGATCATGTCTGTCAACCTGTCCCTCACCACTGCAAATGTGTAAGGACACACAGCTGACCCCGATGTACTCCCACCTCCACCTTAAATCCACCTGTCATGTCACTACCAGAAATCACTGCTGTCACACTAGCCTCCTACATACCCTGTGGTGTCTGATAGACTCCTCTGGCAGCCCTGAACTCCACATACAATACCACAACTACTCTCCAGGCAGCATGTCATATGCTCTTTGTAGGAGCACATAGACACAATGCAGCTGCATCTCAGCCTCAATGCAGAGCTCCATCAACACTTGTGGATCAAAATTTGCATCTGTAATGCTCTTACCTGGCATGAAACCATACTGCAAATCATCGATCATCGCCATGTTCTCAACCTAGCTGCCACCACTCTTTACCCTTACCTCATCCTGTGGCTGATCAATGTTATCCCTCACTTGTTACTACAGCTCTGCAGACCACCCTTGTTCAGATAAGCAGTACCGATACATATTCGTCAACATCTCACACATCCTCTCACTTTCCAAGATTACAGTAAACAATGCAGTTAAAAATACCACTGCCGGGTCTCAGAAACACTTCCAGGCATCCACAGGTATGGCACTTGGAACAACAGCCATTGCACTGTTAAACCACCTCATATCTATCCTTACATTCTCCTTGATAATGTGTTGCACCTCCTGATTAACCATACCCACCTCAGCCAACCTTCCCTCCCTCCCCCATTTTCCTCATGGAACAGGCCATCAAAGTGATGTTTCCATATGTTCTAAACACACTCCTAGCTTGTATGTATCACCCATATTCATTTATCACCCTTTTGTGCTGAACATCCTTCCTAGCTATGTGCTTCTGTCTAGCCAATAGCTACAGGCCCTATACACCATCTGTACTGTTCAACATTACATACAACCCCAGACTCCACATCTGTATGTCAGACTCCACATCCATAGCCATGTCCAACACTCTCTTTGCCATGCACTCCATCTCTTTATACTCATGTCTACTCTCTACATCTGTCTGTCAATCCCACTTCTCCTTTGACAACACCTATATCTGCATACTCCCCTGTACATCTTCATTCCACTACCACGTGTGTCGGAGCAGTCACCATCTGGGCAGCATGTCAACCTGTGTCTGATTGAGCTTAGTAGGTCACAGGTGCATTAATGTAATGCTGAGTATGAGTATGAAGAGGACAGATCCACTGAGGGCAATCAGAAGACCATCCCCACATATGTCTGTGGTCTCACAGGCAACTATCTAACCCACCCTGTAATGGAGGTCAGCCACAGCACATACACACACACACCATAGCTACAGACGACCAGCTTCGGACATGTTTAGGACAAACATCACCCCACCTTGCTCAACATCAGTGTAGAAGGATATGCACACCACATGCACCCCTACCCTCACCATTAAGCAGGTGCAAACTGCCTACTTATACATAATGCTATGCATGTTCATACAATTCTGCTAGGTACTGGAGTATTATATGATGTAATGTTGTGGCTACTGATACTCATTAATAGTAAGCCATCTCTGTAAAGAACTATGGGCAATGTCTGATGTCCTGTGATGTGTTTTTCCCTGTTTATGTCTTTCAGGTGTGATGCAGAGGCTTCCAGCCTATGATGTCCAGGAGACAGCAGCCATAACTGAGGCCATCCTGGAACACTACCACATCCTCTTCAGTCGGGTTCACCAACATCGGTGGGAGAGGACAGCCCTCTGGGAAGATCTCACACAGAGAGTGAACACCTTGCAGAACCATGGATGCACGTATGAACAGGTCAAGCACAGAGCAACTGACTTGATATGGCATGGATGGCAACAGGCTGCTGCAGTGGTGAGGGACTGAACTGCTACTGGTGGGGGAGCCAGCCAGAGAGGCCCCACTTACAGCAATGGAGGATCTCTTTGCCAACATGTATATATGTATGGAGATGCATATATGTACATATATATGTATATATAGAGAGATATACACCCACACGTATATCCACATATATGCATAGATACACATATATAGAAAGGTGAACACATACATATATCTATATATATATATATATATATATATATATATATATATATATATATATATGTATACATAAATATACAGAAATATATAACAGCTACAAACATGTGCAATCTGAGGGTCATGCTGCTGCACACAAGATGTCTACATCTGAAAATGCACTCAGTAGATGTATTCCTTAAAATGGAGAAGTATTACATCTGTGCTGTACCAGAGACCTGGTTAAAGGCAGCAGGAAGCACCCCTGCACTACCAGCGTATTACCCATTCCACATCTCTTGGCTGCAGAACTGCGACTGAAGCTCCAAAGGTGGTGGTGTTTCCATATTTATTAAGCACCTGCAGGCATAGCTAACATTGGATAGGACAGTGGATCAGGTTGTAGCCTGCTATAGGTCTCCAAACATGTCGCAACACTCATACACCATGTCCCTAAACACCCTGGAGGATAATACTGTCCAACCTAACACTCACATACTGGTTAACTTCAACTACCCCACCATTAACTGGGAAATCTACTCATGTACCAATGCCCATGCCCATCACATTGACCTGGTCCTTCCTAACATGGGCGACTGTTGCTCGACACCAATAGACAACTCCCCTTGTTATATCTGAACACAAATTAATCACCTTTGGAAATCTATGACACTCCCATGCCCCACTACACAGTTAACCACCATGAAAAGCCTTTCTAATGCTGAATATGGCCTCATATCAACAGAGGTGGCTAACCTCACAGCAGCCATGCAAATGGAGACTAGTTGCATGACAGCTGAATGAAACAACAATGCACTATGAACATGTATACACATGCATGGGTACTGCCATACCCACTGCAACCAGGACCTTCACCTCCAATAAAAGGAATCTGATCTGGTGGTCTCCTGCTATACAGACACTGTACAACAGAAGGAGGGAACCAATATGGAATTACGTGAAGTCCCAAGACTGGAAACCAACCCTTATCAGCCTTAATTAAAAGTTGAGATCCCTCATCAAATACTACAAAGTTAGCTGTGAGAACAGAATTGGAGCACATAGTGAAGACAACCACAAGGTCTCATACAGTTATGTTAAGAATCTCCATGGTAATAGCAAGATTTGTTCTGAGCTGCTAGACAATGGAACCTCCCAGACTGAACCAACAAATACTGCCAATATACTGTCTGGCATCTTGAGTGCAAACATTACCCATCACTCCCTGCTAAAGGACCAATCACAATACCAGTATACCACTAGGCACCCAGTATTACTGCAGCACAGGTTAAAACACCACTGTCCAAGGCCAAGAATACAACTTCTATGGGACCTGAGAGTATCCCTGGCTGTGTTCTACATGAAGTACAGAGTGACCTGGCACCTTACCTGTGTGCCCTGCTCAAGCACAGACTCACCTCAGGCTTTGTCCCTACTGAATTGTACACGGCTACAGTCACCACTCCCCCACAAACGAGGTGTAACTACAGACCCTGGGAAATACTGCCCCAACTGCCTGACAAGTCTGTTATGCGAAGTGATGGAATGCATTATCATGCAACTAATAAACAGGGAAATGAGAATCTGTAGACTCAGGATCTGGCACAGTTTACCTTTGTGAAGGGTAGGTCATACTTGCTCATTCCACCTGGTCAACTTCTTGGTGTCAGTCACCTGAGCTGTGGATGAAGGCAAGGTGACACATACAGCCTACATTGATCTGGCCAAAGCCTTTGATAACCTTCCCCATCCACTAACTAGGTGGAAACAGAGGCACAAACACAGGGGTAGATTGGACATACTACTGTCATACATTGAGACAGTTGCAGATGTCACTGGGTTTGTTGTAACATCCTTTATGAGGAATATGACATTGGTAATACCCATATATGTGAGTATTTACTGACTGCATTCCCCAGATTCCACAACTGATTTACCAAGAACACCAACTGTCTGGTGAGCACACAAAACATAACAAGCAGACATGTGGCCAGTCTGTGGACAGTGTGCCAGTGGAGAGGTATGTCAGAGACATAGGTTCATAGGTTCATAGGTAGGTACTAGGCTATCTGCCCGAGGGCATTTATAAGCCTAGCCAGAGTGTGTCAGCTTTTGCCACCCCATTGATTAATTAACTGAGCCTCTGTCAAGAAGAGCCAATGACTCACATATCACTGTGAGTCGTGATGTCACACAGTAAATGCATGTCCACACAAACCATCAATCTATCAATCCACCATGTGTATAACAGCACTGATGACATAGAATCTGTTCACAAATTTGAGGATATGTCCCCCATGTTGGTTCTCCACATGTCCTATCCTGTGATGTATTGCCACCCACTGTATGTGAATCTGTAGGCCACTGCTTCTGTAATGTCCCTCACACAGGCAAGGAAATGTGGCAATGCCATCATTAAGGAATGTCCCATATGTCAGAACTAGCAGCAGTGTCCAGGCCCACAGCACAATACAATGTGGGCACCTAAATAATGGTATGGCTTTAGCAATACCTTACATCTGTACGGAGGACAGACAGTAAGTAGATAACCAAAAGGCTATGCATTACGATGAATGCTTTGAAGATACACATCTGAAACTGAAAGGTATGCCTTTACTATATGACAGCAGTCCTCAATGACATGTCCAAAAAACATAGTAGTCTACAGTTAATATCAACATATCAGATCAATATTCAATAGAAGTTACATATAAACATACAGCTCAAACACCAATAACAAGATAATCAGTACTCAGATCCAGCTTTGCATGCAGGGGTGTTTGGCTCCAGTACTACAATCTGCAGTCTACTCTTACTTGAAAAAACACTGTTAAAAGTACTAACGTAATAATAAAATATGTGTTAAACTATTTCTGTCAACCAGTGCACTGTATATGGCGTAACATGCAAGTATGACTGCATATAACCTGGGATATTACCCATGTATGAAACAAATCCAAAGAGAAAAGATTGTGGTCCTACCCATGTATACCCAGGTGTCCCATACAGTATACTCACACCCCTTGCAACTGTAATGACAGCTCATAGAAGCATGTTATGTACAGGAAATGAAAACACTTATTAAAGATGTCATTACTCTCCTATTTTATCAGACTGGAATTTGATCACTGGTTACCAGGGCTGAGCTATGCCTAGCAGGTGTAAGCATTGCTTAAATGTAAATGCTAAGCAGATTTGCGCACTGTTAAGTGAAGCCTACATGATGTAAGCAGTGCTTAGCTTTGCACAAACCTGTCTAAAGCCACTTTAAAGCAGCTTACTCACCCTGTCTTCATCAGCCCTTGTTCTACCCAGCAACAAAATAAATAGCCCATGCAGCTGATATATTGTATGACTTGTATCTAGATACACTTAATGAATTTTTGAAAGTGGGGAGAGGACAGCTATGAGTTTATAATTGTGAAAGTCAGCTGGCGTACTCCTTTGTTTAATGGAATAATATAGGAATGTTTGCAGATGGCAGGAACATATTGTTCATATGTGGACCTATTTAAAAGTATAGAGATGAGGAAAGCAACAGCATCAGCAGCTATTTTTAGATATTCTGATGGGAGTTTGTCAGCAGCCAAAGTGGTGGGTTTCAGTTTAGACAGAAGCATTTTTACAGCAGCGATAGGTACAGGGGGCAGGTTGAAGTGATGGGAGGACTTAGGCTTTATTGATACGAGAGTGATAGAAGTGGTAGTGGCAGGATCAGTGTTAACTAAGTAAAGTATGGTCTGCATAAAGTGGTTGTTGAAATGGGAGGAGATTGATTCAGTGCAGTTATTGGCTGTTGGGGAAGGCATAGTAGTTTAGCTGGGGTGTAATAACCTATTTAGGGATGAACAGAATTTTTTTTCTTTTATGTTTGTGTTGAAGGTTATTATAATAGGTTTGTCTAGTTTGATAAGGAGTTTAGTAAGATTTCTTAGGGGTCTATTTACCTGCATTGAGTTTTAAGTCTTATATTTATGGCTTTCTTTCCATGCTTTGTCCCATCCTAATATTAGGTGCTTTGTTTCCTTAGTTAGCCATGGCACATTATTGGATTTGACTCTTTTAATGTGGACTTGGGCTAAGCTGTTAAGGATTTTTAGGAAAATGTCATTGAATATAGAGAATGCAGAGTCTAAAGGCATAGATTTTAGTATATTCCTATTATACTGAGACAACCAGATTCAATAAAGTCGACACAAAGTGTACACTAAGTGTACACTCTTCTGAGTGAACAGACAACACAGACATAACTCACACCTTCTTCCTCCTAATTTAAGTTTTCCTACTGGTATTCCTGCAGCTTTAAATATTCAAAGGTATTCGTAAAGGTTAACACAAAGTGTAGACGACATGTATACTTAGTGTAATCTTTCCGAGTCACTAGAAAGCACAAAAAAGGTGATAAGAATTTTATTGAACACATATCGTGTGCACTTAGTGTAGGCTTAATTGAATCTAGCCCAATATTTTAATAATGGTGTCTTGAACTTGGTTGAATTTTGTATTAGGTTGTATACAATGTGTTTGCCCTGGCCATTACAACTTCTAATGGCATATGTTGTCAGCTGATCACTTATGGTGTCTGGTAGTCGACCGGCTGCAACAGCCCTTCTGCCACAATTATACAACATGCTGATGATTCCACAGTAATATGTGCTGCCAATACCCTTCAATAGCTGCAAACACTCGCTCAATCATCCTTTCTCAAAATCGAATCCTGGCTATCAAACTCTTGCTTCATTTTAAACCCCAGAAGACAAAACTTATGCCATTCCATCCTAATAAGGCTGCTATACCCACTGGATCTTATTACATTGCCTCCGCAAATAACACTACTATCATTCCCTCTCCACACACCAAACTATTAGGTGTGGAAACAGACACCAATATGAGATCTGACATCCACACATGCCAATCAATTTAAAAAGTCCACAAAAAATTAGGTACACTATATAGGAACAAGCAGTATCTCACAAAAACACAAGAATAACTATTACCCAAACTCATTTGACCTCAGCTTTTCTTTATGCATCAAGTATATTTATATACTTTAGGAAAACTGAACTGGCAAAACTAGAATCCTGTTACAATAAAATAGCTAGGTATGCAGAAAACACTACATTCAGATCTCACCACTGCTCTGCCCTAAAACAATTAAATGTATTAGAACCTCCCCAATTTTTACACCTGCCCCAGCTTAACATGGCTTACAAAATCTTTTATCATCCTGAAAAAACTCCATTAGGTACAAGGCTTACTAGAGCCCTATTCCTGTAGCAGAATTCTGCTCTCTAACAATAAGCCCCTCTTACAGATCTCAACAGCATACAATTGTGCTGGAAAATCCACCTACTTGCATTATATTGCCAAGATTTGGAATTCTGTCCCTCTTAACATCACATCTAGTACTACATTAGATTCAGACAAATACTAATACCCCACCTTACCAGTAAATGGCTCTGCCCTTGCTCCACCCAAGATTAAGAATTTCCCATTCCTCTTAGATAACCTTTGTTCCTACTAGTACTACTATCCTGGACTTCACTGTTGATTTACGTATTATTATTACTATTAACTTATAGGTACCCAAACAAATGGGAACTCTCCTAACCTACAAAAAATTGTGTAAATATAACTCAATGTTATCTTCTATCACCTTATACGTTAAGTACTTTTATCCAAGTTGTAACTTTATTTAAACATATTTGTTGCTATTAAGCTGTGTAAACCTGTACTCTATGTCCAGTTGTTTATCTTGTTTACTTATACTGCCTCAGTTAGGCTACTATTTGTAATCTTAACTATTCTCTGAAATATTTGTTCTTTTGGATTTCTCTTTGTGGATCTTTTCTCCCCAGGCCTCTGCTGAAAAGGACATGTTGTTGAGTTGAACCATCACGATAATCAAAAGTAAAATAAAATAAATACATAAAATAGATTAATTTGCCTGGTCTATTGGTGAGCATGCAGTCTACAATTGGCTGCCTGATGGATGTTTAGTCTATTGTAGTGGGAGATGAAATAAATTGAGTAAAGTCACATACATTTATGGATACTTTTGGGGATAGTACTGTTTATAACTGCCAGTCAATGTTTAAATCTCCTAGGAAAACCGTTTTGTATTGTACATTATAAAATATCCTGTGAAGGAGATTTTTGACAGTATTGATGTATATATAAAGCTGAGGTACAGATTGTTTTTTCTATAATTAATTTTTAATGTTGTTAAAATGACCTCAGCATTAATACATTTTGGGATCTCTTGTTTAAGTAGGATTATATTTAGGGAATTGTTTTTCTATTATTAATTTTTAGTGTTGTTAAAATGACCTCAGCTTTAATAAATTTTGGGATCTCTCATTTAAGTAGGATTATATTTAAGGATTTTTTTTAGAAATTGGCAGCACTTCCTGTTCACTTATTTATCATATCAATATGGATTATATTAAATCCTGAAGGGGTGAAGTTATTATTAAGTATTTCTGTTTTTATCCAAGTTTCTCTGGCAATGACTATATCAGTGGAGTGCACAGTGACTTAGGAATGCATATCATGAATTTTATTACACATGCTTCTCAGGTTCATATTTAACAAGTGAAGGTTATACTTGGCGGATAAATGTGTGTTAGTAGTGAGGACATTAAGTGTGGTATGATCAGGGTAGAGATGTTGATGGGGGAAGGGTTTGGGTGAATGTCTCCACTGATAATTGAGTGGTTCTTTTGTGTAGCAAAGTATATAACAAAATAAGCTTCTGTTTTAGTTTTATTACTGCCCTGGTAGTTGGATAGTTCAGTTTAATATATTTGTAGCGGAATAAAATTATGATAGATGAGTGGAAGAGGTTGTGTGCTGTTGCAAGTGATGGGTGTGCTGCAGATTTGTTGGGTAATTTTGCACAGGTTGAAGAGGTATGTTTCTGTATTGGGAAAGTCTGATAGTTGATGAGATAGGGAAGAAAGTAGAGGAGAGTGACTAGGGAAGTACTAGGTAATGACTTTTTAAACATTGAGCATATAACTACTAGTAAAATGTAATGGATTAAAATGCTTAGGGAGTAAGTTAGGAAAAATTACTTTGCTTGGCAGTGTAGCAATGGAGAGGGAATTATAAAATACCATTTCCTATTAGATGAGAATTATATATTAGATGTGTGCTGTTATTGGCTGTGGTTGTGTATGTGTGTGTGTGTGTGTGTGTGTGTGTGTGTGTGTGTGTGTGTGTGTGTGTGTGTGTGTGTGTGAAGAATTGTGGGTTTTTGAATCCAGAGGTAGAGGGAATGGATGGGAACTGGAGGTAGAGTAGGGGAGTGGAGTGAGCCTAAGTTAAGTGAGTATAAATGGAGCACCCTATATGAATGTAATTATTTCAATAAAATAAATAATATATAGCACTAAAAGTAAGCTTTCCTTGTGAAATCAAACAGCTGTAATAAAGGCAGGCAAATGTTTTTGCAAGTAAAGAGTGTAAGTTAGGCATTTAGAGATGCTGTGGTACAATACAGCTAGGTACAATTCAGAATTAGTTGATTTCTCTGAAAGGAAAGAGGAATGTGGAATTACTAAATGGCACTGGGAAGGATATGAAAAGCACACCACAGAGAACATTCCAGTAACAAGATAGACCCACTGTGTTTCATAGCTGAGTCTACAGTTCCCTATTCTTACTCAGATAAAAGAGAAATCCTTATATCCCATGGCCTTTTCTCAGGTGTGTAAAATAAGTTACTCTTGGTCTGCAACACACTGAGTAGGTGATGCACTAAATGACTATGTGTAGCATTAAGGGGAGAGGACCTGACTAATTTTTGTTTTACAGAAACCTAAAGGCAGCACTATCCAAGAATTACCTGGTGCAATAACCAGTAACCCTCACAGATAACTCCCAGCAGAAAGTAGAAATTAAAAAGGTTCTTCTGGCTTAAACAAAGCTGCAGAACTTACTTGTGTCTTCACAAAGAAATTGGAATGCAAATATACTTCCCTGTCTCAAAAAAATCTGATGTTTTCTCTTGTTGAGTAGTGATTGGTTGGGGTAGGGATGTTATGTCCTTTGGAAATGAAAGATAGGAGTTAGGTAGATATTTATTAAAACACCAAGATGATTTTTTCAGATATACATTTACAGAACAGTGTATCACATAGACTAAAATACAAAGGTGGATATTTACATGAAAAATAGAGCTATAACAACCAGGTATAAGACCAAGAATAATGAGGATGGGGAAAAAAAAGAATTACAAGAATGTAAATCATTACTTGAACAACTGAACAGTAAAAGATGACAATTTAGTGCAGTGTTAACATGGGTCAAAATGAATCAGGTAAAGACCAAGTCCAGAATTATATCATCTGTGCTTGGACTGCAGACTAACCGGTAGATTGAGTTTGTATTGATGAAGTCCAGAAATTTGTGGGCATATATGTTTGAGGATATGTAAGTCCCAAAGTTAATGGAGGGGTAGTTGAAGTCTCTGTAGAAGAATAGTGGTTTGATTAGTGCATAGGAACTACATACTGGTTAGGTAGGAAGTATGGGATAAGGGGACATACATAGGTTCCTATAGTTAATTATGATATGATATGGAGATTTGTTACTAGCTTATTGGCAGGGACGATATTCAATTCATTATCTTGTTTAATGACTCTGCAGGTGAAATGTTTTTTTTTAAGACAATGGAGACACCACCACCTTTATTGCCTTTTTTTAACATGGTAGCCCTGAACATGTGGTAGGCATTGAAACCTTGTAGTGATGGAGTACTCTGACTGGTCTTGAACCATATCTCTGTGATGATAGAGATATCAATGATTTCTGATATATGGAGTGCTTGTGTGGACAGGAGGTTTTGTTAAGGCTCCGATTACTGAACAGCAATATCTTCATGTTATCTGGGTTCTGTTTTACTATGTTGGAAGCTTTAGAAGAATGACATTTCTAAAAATGGTGCTCTGGTATTGAACAAGTCTGTAAACAATATACAAAAGACTTGGGGAATATTTACAGACCATCCCTGGCAAAGCATTTAGTAATGTCTTCCATCTCTTCCCAGGCTGATACATATTGTATTTTCTTAGAATGACTTGAGAAGCTAAGCCAATTGTTGAAGTCAATGATCTTTTGCACAAACTGCAGCATAATTCTTAATGATGGTGGAATGCTGCTCAAGAATTATACTCATACCTGTCTCAGACACATATTCTAACAGGTCCATCTTGTTCTCTTCATATAGTCTAGGGAGGGACATCTTACAGCATTTCACCCCCATGCACTATGACTGTATCATAGTTGTACTTGTAGTAAAATGACTTGAATGCATGCATGATGTATTGAATCCTGGCACCTGATAGTATCTGGTAGGCAACTGACCATGAACCTCTCTTTGCAAAGTCTGGTGAATGGTGCATCAGTGTGTCTCATTATAGAGTCACACATGTCTAGGATATTGGATTGTATCCAAGTTTGCCTTATTTTCTTTTGAATTTAATCAGTGTAACTCCAAAGAGACAAAATAATTGGAAATGGGTTCTTTAGAAAAGGGAAGGAGCAAATTACACAGAAATAAATGGAATTTGTGGGAATAATACATGCAAAATTACACTCAGAAGGAGTAGGGAGGTTTAAGGGGAGGCAGGAAATGAAAAAAAACTATGTAGTGTTGGACTAAATGGGTTGCGATAAAGAAAGAAAACATATGTAATGTGTAGATTACGTAAATGAAAAATTCTAATATGGTTGGTTTTCTTTTCTTTTCTGTTACCGTATGCATGCCTTTGTCTTAAATGATAATTCAGTAAGGGTGTTAAAAAGGATGTATGTTTCAAGGTGTGTGCTGCATGTGTTGTGTGTTTGTGGGGTTGCTGAGGGTACTTATTTTTTAGTTTACACTTAGGATGTCTTTCTGGTTTAGGTAGATTACCTTTAAGATCCTCATCATATGTAAGTATATGTGCTTGGTCTGAGTTGTGTGTAATAGGTTTAGTGTGGAGTTATGTGGTACTGACACTCTGAATGTTATTTGTTGTTGCTTTGTGTGAGAACTTTGCCTCCAATAACATTATATACCTACTTCTCTAAAACACTGTGTTAGTTTGTTTAAGTAGGGTGATTGCCAATAAACAAGATACAGTTACTACATTGTCTCAGGATGCGCATTTCTTTTTCTTTTTCAGGTACCCAAAGTGAAACAAAGCATTACCTGGTGTGGATTTAATCCTGCTCCTGTACCTTAGAGAAAGATCCAGGTGTTCTGTGATCACAACCCAGCAACTTTATCTGAGATAACAGCTCTTGAATACATAAAGTGCATTTGCTACAGAAGTTTCACCACTGACTACTAGTTCTGTATTCCTACACTTCTCCTGTAGTAGAATTTTATACCTAAGTGTATTGTATTCTTTTTTGTGTGATGTATATATTTCTATGCTGTGGTATGCATACTGAACTCAGCTGCCTGCTCCCCACCTTTCCCTCTATTATTACAATCCATATAGACCTGTTTTGTCTTACCCCATCTACTCTTCTCCCCATCTCTTCTGCATTTACCTATCTCTTATCCTTTAAACTCCATAGTTACTAAGATAGCAGTTGCCTCCTTTCCCTCCTTTCTTAATTTTCTTTCCATTTCCTGACAATATTCTGTGCAAAAGGTTTATGTTAACCAATATTACCTATTATAATAAAACACCTAAGTTACCTGCTTACTGATAGTTTTTCTTTCTATCACCTTACTTTCTGGGCTAGGTCAACCTGCTCTGCTCGGGCTCACTCTGCTCCCCTACCCTACGCATATATCCACCCACCCCTGACTCAATTTCCTTACAGCTAACCATCCCTACCCATCTCCCAGTGAACCTCCCCTTGTTGTAAGCTCAACCTATCAAATCCTACTCCACAGACCCTGACCCTTTTCACCTCACCTACATGGTCTATAACAAACCCCCTCCCCTCATCTACTGCTCATAACCATCCACTATGCTCCTCCCATACTTTCTTTTTCTACTCCTTGCTCAGCTAACCTCCTATCACTATCACCTCAACATAGACCCTAATTCTCCCACCTCTTCACACTACCCCACTAACAAGGAAAAGCACTACTCCTTGAGCATCTCACTTGCACTCTTCACCTGTACCATAATAACTCTCCCCAAAATAATACTGCCTCCCAAGTATTCTCCATATCACAAAACCAAACAAAAACCTCCCTCTGTCTTTCCCTTTAAATCACTTCTCCATCTCTTTAACATCCTCCTACCCTCTGGTGACATCAACACTAATCCTGGCCCTCACTCTAACACTACCACTGGTACTATTTCAACACAACACAACTTACACCTTCCTAACCCAAGTCCCAAGCATCTCTCTTTCTACTCTATCAACCTTCACAGCACTCTTAACAAAATAACTGAATTCCACTCCTGGATAGCCCATCACTCCCCCAACAGCATAGCTTTATCTGAAACACGGCTCAAGCCACATAACACTGATAGTGAATTTCTCCCCCAGTTATAATATGCTATGCCTTGATAGAGCTCACAAAAAAGGTGGAGGCATTGCCATAATGTACTCAGACCTCCTAACCTTATCCCCGCTAACCAACCCTCCCCTCCTTCACCCAGATGAATTCAAGATTGCAAATTGCAAACTCAGCAATCACAAAACTGTCACTATAGCTGTCATCTACATACCTCCTGGGGATAACATACCATTACTAGAACAGATTCTCCACTTGATGTCTGACAACATAGCTAATGAAACCATAATACTGGGAGATGTTAATATCAACTGACTTCCCCACTCCTTTAATTCTCCTACCACCAGCATTAACTTATTTGGCTATATACAGCTCATCTCTACTTCTACCTTTCTCTATAAACCAACTAATTCAACATCTCTACTTGACTGGATTCTTGTTTCCAAACCTAATGTCTATCAACATCCCATATCCCTCCCTAATGCCATTAGTGACCACTCCCCCATACATGTCCTAAGATACTCTCCCCACCCCACTATACCTCATAAATTTAGAGACTGTCACAAGCTAACCAACTTTGACCTGACACACTCAGCAATTCTCTCCTAGCCATTAACTAGTCCTTCCTCATGTCCCTACCTCTTGACAAAGCTGTTCTCTGCTTTAACTCCATCTTTCTAAATACACTGGACTCCCTCTCCCCTGTCTGCACCATTAGAGTCAAATCATTCTGTTCCCCCTAGCTCACCAATTCAACTAGCTCTCTGATACAAAACAGAGATTCATCCTGGAAATGCTGTACCAAGACAAAATCACCCACTCACTATGAAAAATATAGGGAACACTGTAACCTATCCAAAAAATACATAAACATTGACAAAAGGAACTTCCACCTCACACCCCAAAGTACACAACCCAAAACCCTACAAAATTCTGGAAACCCATTAATCAAATTCTCTACCGAGGATACCCCTCAACCCCAAATCCTTGCCCCAATCACTTGCTCCAAGAAACCACATCCATATTCAACACTTATTTCATGGATACCATTAGCATGCTTATGCAAAATTCCCACCCATCCAACCCCACACCTCCACCCCCCCCTGCATCTAAATAGCCCTTTCTCTCAAAATCCTGTTCCAACCAGATACATTAAAAACTTCTTGTTAAACTTAAACCTTTCTCCCCTTCTGCTGACAACCTTCCATCCCTCTTTCTAAAGGCTGATGATAACTCCATAGCATATCAAGTCTCCATACTCATTAACCATTCAATCAGAGAATCCACTGCTCCCACTCTCTGGAAAACATTTCACACCATACCTATCCACAAAGGTGGTAATTCATTTGAGCTCTCCAACTATTGACCCATTGCCATAGCCTCTCCCCTCTCCAAAAGTCTCGAGCACTGCACATGCAGACAAATCAATGCTTACCTCACTCAAGTAAATCTGATCACCCCTACTCAACACAAATTCAGCTCCCACCACAGCACCACTACTGCACTTCTATCTTGCACTAATATCATCTCCCAAGCAAGAGACAATAACAAGCTAGTGTCCTGCCACTTTTTAGATATTTCTAAAGACTATGACATTGTCTCCCACCCCCATTCTTCTCTCCAAACTTTCCCAACTCAATTTCTTTCCTGCAACTATCTACAGGTTCAATAGCTATCACTCAGACAGACACAGTCTGTTAAATGGCTCTCTGCTCTATCTCCTTTTCTCCCCATCAAAATGGGAGTTCCCCAATGTTCTATCTTAGGTCCCCTCCTTTTTAACATATTTACCAACCAGCTTTACACATCCTGCCCTCAGCCCTCCCTCATGCAGTAAGCAGATGGTCTCAGTTGCTGACAACCAATCTGATCTTCTAACCCTTACTCAAATGTCTTTTAACCTCACTGAAACATGGCTTCCTAACCACTAGCTTATATTAAACCCTAAAAAGACCAAACTTCTCTTCCTCCCTAAATCTCTTCACAATCTTAAATCAACATTTTCCATTTCCTCCCTAAACAACACTATTATAACTCCTGATATCCACACCAATCTCCTTAGACCAATAATAGATGACCATCTTAAATTGACCTCCACATACTTAATGGTATCAAGAAAACCCATCAAAACCTTGGCCTATTGTACAGAAACATAAGGATCCTCACAACCAGCTCTCGAATCTCACTCACCCAAGCCCATCTTCTTCCCAATATCTTCTACACCTCCCAAATTTTAACCAACCTTCACACCTCACTACTTTCTAAACTTGAAACCACTTATAACAAAATTGGAAGATTTACTGCCAACCTCCACTCCAGATCACACCACTGTCAGGCTCTCCAGACACTCAATTGGCTAGAGTTTCCAAACCAACTCTTATTTACTCAACTGCTTATTAATTTTAAATTAAAACAATCAAACAGAATAACTACTTCATGGATGAATGTTTTAATTAATTACAATATCCTGATGATTAGATATTGTTTTGTTTTTATTGGCTTGTGTATGAATACTTGTGTTTCATTGGTTTGCAATTGCCATGTACTCATAAATATATACCTTCACAAACACACACACACAAGCACACACAGATACACACACACACACACACACACACACACACACACACACACACACACACACACACACGTGCAGAAACACACACACACACACACACACACACACACACACACACAGACACACACACACACACACACACACACACAAGCACATGCATACACACACACACACACACACACACACACACACACACACACACACACACACACACACACACACACACACACACACACACACACACACACACACACACACACACACATACATACGCGCACTTTATCTTGACATTTACAAAGCTGACAACAAAATACCATCTTTGCAAACATCAACAAGCTACTATGCATGCAGTGATTTGCAATCTCTGTGCCCCCTACACCCTCTGCATATTATATATACTGAATCCAAGATTGCACAATCTCAATGATAGGGCATACATTCCTACCTTGAGAATTGTGCGATCTCACACACCTGTCCATCATCTGTTTTGTCAATCAAATTTTGTTAGCTAAACAGATGTCGACCATAGACATAGTCAAACAACTTTGGTGTATGTATACATATATATATATATATATATATATATATATATATATATATATATACATACATATATATATATCAACATGGGCTAACCTTCTCTTGTTATATCATGGAAAACTTGGGTTTATATTATAACATCGAATTTTATAAAGTTTGAATGTTATAATTTCGAACCAGTTTTGTCGAACGCTGAAAACAGCGAAGGTGCAGGACACCAAATTCTTTCCCAGGGAAAGAATTTGGTGGGCCATTGCTGTGGCTTCGCTGTTTTCAGCATTCGATATGTTGGAACGTTATGGGTCGGGTTCAGGTAAGTGTGCGATTGTGTGTAGGTTAGGGTTAGGGGGTGGGTTAGGTGAGTTAGGGTTAGGGAGGGGTCACGTAAGTGTGCGGTTGTCTGTAGGTTAGGGTTGGGGGTGGGTTAGGTGAGCTAGGGTTAGGGCGCTGGTGAGGTGAGTCTGCGATAGTGACAGACCTTAGGGTTAGGGTTGGGTTAAGGTAAGTGGATAGCTAGTGGTGTATGTAAAGTTTAGTTTAGGTGTAGGATTTTAAGTGTATGTGTGTGGATTGCTGTTTTTTGTGTGTGTTTGTTTCTCGGAATAGCGATTTTTTTCCCTGGGAAAAAAAATCGCTATGCTGACTGTTCGATGTTTGTGGATTTCGATGTTTAGGGTTCTATATTATAACATTCGATCTTTGTAGTTTTCGATGTTATAATATAGACCCGGAAAACTTATCACGTTTGCCAAATTATCAAATAAAGTAATGAATACAACAAACATTAGTTTTAGTTGCTGTTAAGCAATTAAGAGACAGCAGTTGAAGATTGTATGGAATATGATTGCCTTTATTCAATCCAGAATATGTTATTTCATATTTATTGGAAAGTCTTATAATAAAGATAAAAAAACTCATATTCTGTAGTGAACAAAAGCAATGATCATCCAAAGAGATCTCTGACTCTTGTCTCCTAATCTGTTTTTAACAGCAGCTAATCTTGTTTGTTATATTATCTAGATTTCACGCACACACACACACACACACACACACATATATGTATATATATATATATATATATATATATATATATATATATATATATATATATATATAAACAGCTACAACAGCAGATTACATTGCATACCACTCTGTCAAATGACCAGATCATCAGGAGTGAATTCCTTTGAAATGCTTTTGAATGCTCCATTTGTAAAATCTATAAGATGTCAGAGGAAGGACGAGTGCATGCATGTGGGTAGTATAACCTGTGTATCCGGGTTATTAATTCTAAAGCATTTAGATGCACAGAAACTTTTGACACTTTTTGATGGGAGTGTTTGTGGGTTAGCATTAGAGTAAGGACTATGTAATGCAATAGATTTAGAGGTGTTGCTGTTTGTTGAACCTCAGATTGATTGGGAATCTGCCACTCTGTAATAAAATGGTCAAAGTAAAGATTCTCATTTATCAAGAATTTCTACTTGAACAGTTTTCCCTACAATTTCTGATAAGGGCAGTTACATTTGGATCATTATTTTCTCATTTAGACATATGCCTATGTTCTAGCATTGATTAAGTAATATTTCCGAATGGATTTTGGTAACAGAAATACATTAGCATTAGATAAATCTGAGTTCTAAATGGGTGAAGCTAAACAAGACTTTCCCAAGCTACTAATGGCAACCAGGGTTGCCAATATAGGAGTTTAATTCCTAAAATATTACAAAAGCATAATCGTATTAATATGAAAACTTTGAAAGTGAAATTAGATGGCTTGGATTCATAAATTTTGAAGCATGTAGATTTTTACTGACATAGATCAGACTAGTATGCAGTTTTTCCTAAAGGAGACATACTTGTAGCCTTCGTAGTCTCACATAAACGTAAGATGATTATTACAGACAAGGAAGTGTACCAGAAAGCTAAGGCTTGTTATGTAAGAAATGCCATTTGACTGCACCTTTGTCCAATTGGACAACTGATTTAACCTCAGAAGCAGACTATATTTTTTTAGATAAGAATGTGGTACCATTTCCTTCCCTGAGGAAGGCACAGGGTCTCTACTCACACAACAGCAAAAGGAGCCAAAACTCAATAGCAAGCAATGAGTAGGCATCAAAGAAGTTGAAAACTTTATTACAACGTGTGTAATTTCTTTTGCATTGGCTAACACTTTCAATGGTGATTCTGCTTTGAAGTGCATTAGCTAAGATGCTAAAGAGTATGTATGTTGCAATATAATTTTTTTTGTACTTGTACATTGTTTTATTATTTTCATATTTTCAATCATTTTTAAAGGGCAGGCATCAGGCCAAAACAGCTGAGTATTCTTCAACCAGTGAGGAAGGAGGAGAAGTCAAGAATGCTAAATGCGGGTTGGGGGGTTGGGGTTGGCCAAGATGCCAAGGACATAACAGCACTTTCTTGATGCTCTGTCTATAAAGATTGTTTCTGACAGGATTTTTTGGTTTTGTTTTATCTCAAAAAATATTGAAGATTTGTTTCACAGTTATTTATCTTGATATTGTAGATTATTTACTAAGAAGAAACTCCAGTATTCAGTGACATTTATTAAAACATTTCCTGTCAGAAGTTCTACAGCTTAGTACAACCTGATACAGCTAAGAGTCACTCAAAAGCTTCTCCTTAGGACAGCTTCAAGACAAAGAAACTTCAAACAATTTCCAGTATACACGATCTCTCTATGAAGATGGACAACTTAGAAAAAATATAGATAACATGAAAAAGGAAATTAAAAAACAAATGGAAGACCTAAAAGAAATAATTGCTAAATACACTGATCAAATAGCAGCCATAGAGGAATCTGCAAATGAAATAGATGGGAGGCAGATAGAAAATGACAACCAGATAGAGTTCCTTCTAAGACAAAACAACTTATTATTAGAAAAGGTGGATATATGGAGTTCCAGAAAAAAATGGAAGGAAGTAATATCGTCCTCTTCTTAAATGAATGGCTGTCTAAGGTATAAATCTTCCTGAATCTTTTTCATTTAGGATTGAGAGAGCTCATAGGTCCCTATCAAGCTTATCTCTCATAAAAAAATCAAGTTTAGATGAGATCAATCATTGTAAAATTTGTCAACAAAGGACAAAGACCTAATACTGAGTCAGGAAATCGAATGCAAGTCAATGGGAAAAATATAATATTTGATAATGACTACACTTCCATGACAATAACAAAGAGAAAAGCATGTGTTCCCCTTATTGAAAACTTGAAAAAAGATTATATAAAAGCCCAGATTATGTTTCCAGCAAGCATTAAGATTACCCTCTCGGATGGTCAAGAAATATTCAACAACCTCGAAGAAGCAGCTGGTTTTGTGAAGAAAAACAACCTGCTACATAAAGTAGAAGAAAAGGACCTTTCACTACCAAGTCTGAAAAGACAAGCTACTAATGCTAAACTACCCACAAATGATAAAACCAACAAAAAAACTTAAAGGAAAATAAACTAGATAATTCCCAAATTTAACATTATTCAGCAGTTACAATCTATGTAAACAATAAGAAACAAACAAGCAAGCCTTAAGGTAAAAAAAGTTTTCTTATTATATATATGTAAACTTATATATACTTTTTTTTGTTTTCTCTTTCTTCTTCCTCAGTGACTATAAAAATAGAGATTTATATGAGTAAGTTGGTTTAAACTGCATATAACTTCCTATTATTTGAAAAGAAGTATTGATAGTAATGCAGTAATGTTGTGAGACTGAAATTTCAAATATATTATTACAATGTCTTTAATTATAATAGAAGCTTTTAAATGAACATAATATATAACATTCTTGGAGAAAGTCTCTTTTATGACTTAATCATTCATGTTACAACATACAGACTAATGGGGAAAGTATTGAAATACCTAAATGGGACATACAGTTGTTATATGGTGAAGGAGCCACTTTGTATTCCATAACTGGCAGCTTATGTTTATTACAAAATGGGAAGGAGGATAGAGAGGGGAAGAGAAAAGGAAGGGAGGGGGAGAAAGGTAAAAAAAGGGAGAGGAGGAACATTTGTAAACAAGTGGGCAGATTTGATATGGTATTAATAACTTGCATTGCAATACTGGGAGAAGAAATGTTAGGAAATGAATTTATACATATAATACAGCCTAGATAAGAATAAACCATATTGTTTTGCTGTTAACATAACTATTTTTTTCTCTTTCTTTTCCCACGATGCTTGAGTGGATCGTGACTTTATTAAGTAGAATGGCTTTAGTCTCATTACCCTCGAGATACATCCTGCCACCAGAACTTTTAAAAGCTTCACTTGTTCATAGTCTCGATCATAGAACAGTTTTTTTTATATACACACTAACATAAAAATGCAAATGAAGAACTAAGTGAACTTTGAACTTTTGTCACCACTTGATGACTATCTGCAACAAAAATAAAGGGTACAGCATAGCAACAGCACTTCAGTGCGAAGCTTTGCAGAGCTTATTTAACAACTGAGGTGTGAACTCTCACGAAAAACAAACATGCAAAGGTACAGAATATAATATTTATTACTGGTACTGCTGTAAATATCAAATATGCTATGTTGAACATAAAAATGCAGATTGATAACTAGACAGCTCTTTTCTTCAAATACAATGTTACTTTTGTATAAGTAGCTTTCATAAAACCCTATTTAGCAATATATTTAATAAGAAAAAGATATCACAATTGTAAATGAATAGCAGTAACAGATACAATGCTGCCTACCTGCGTTTATATGTACATTTTCAACTGTATATGATACAAGGCTGTTAAATCTGTGATAATAAGTTTGCATAAGTAATATTATTGTCAACAATTCACTGAATCAATAGACAAGTGGTGATATGTAATCCTTGATTTCAAATGATAGATATACACATTTTCTTTGGGGTATGCATGGATAGATCAATAAAGACATATCTGTGTTGTTTATTTTGTGAGTGTGTCGTTTAAATTAAGATTAATGTTTTCATACTACAGGGTATATACAAATACCAGAAGTATGGGGAAGTTAGTTACAATATTTGCAAATATACATGTAGTTCATCAAAATGAATAAGAGGGGAAGTTATATATAACTGATTGTAGGTTAGACAGTACTTGCATAAGTCCATAAAATCTTTATGTAATAACATAATAGCATCTTTGAATTTAAATATACATAGGATACATAATGGTATAACCCTCATAAATAATATATAATGTCAATTAAGCTAACACTTTGATGTGATACGGTGTAGACACAACAGTTAGTCCATTGTATCTACTTAAAAAATGGGAATTTGTTTATTGTTCCGTATGCCGCGAGAAATATTGAATATGTCTTTTGAATGAAAGGCTTGCTGTGAAATGTTTAGAATTATTGTTCATACACTATAGAAATTCCACAGTTGTTTTCTCTTTTCAAAATGCTTAACAATGTTGATTTAGAAAGTTTTAGGTGTATATATATATATATATATATATATATATATATATATATATATATATGATCTTCACATTATTTACATTGGCTATAAATACTAGTTAGTAAAAACTAAGATGCTATTAAGCATACTATACTCAATTCTATGTGTATTTTTCAGTTATGATAACCAATATAGATAGTTTAATGTAGCTGCGTTATATAATTAACCAAGACAGCTTATGAAAAATAAGCACGATGGTTTGCTTATATTACTATCAATAACAAAACATTATTGTTTTATAATTTAGAGAATTATACATATATCATTTGAAATAGAGAGGTTTTGTGATACTGTTAACAAATAACTATTACATTTTATATTCATTGTAAACTATCTATGACAACTTATTTTCAATTTAATGTTGTTAAAAAGTTAGTTGTGTTATTAAGCATCCTAGGAGAGATATATTATTATGTACTGTATATTTAGTTAAAGGCAGAAGCACTGGATTGATGTAGACTAGAGATCAGAGGATGGATGAAGATGGTCTTGATGACTTGTTCATCAAAATAGGAATACAATAGTCCATGTTTGGAGCTGTATATTTTTTCAAATATACGCTAGTTATGTTTAATGTTAAGTCTATGTCCGTGACAGAACTCATGATATATGAATGTGTCTATAAATATGTCTTCCTATAAATGTGTATCACTAAATGTCAATGGCCTTAACAACAATATAAACAGAGGAAGTTTAAACAAATACTTGAAAACAAATAAAGTGGATATTGCCTTTATATAAGAAACTCATATAATAGAAAACAATTTGGATAGAATGTATTTTAATGGATATTCAATACTTGTAGAATCTCATTACCAGACCAAGAAAAGGGGCACTATGTTTATATGGAAAAAATCTTTATCAGTACCTAAAATTATTGATTTGTATTCTGACAAGAATGGTATGTTCTGTACAGTAACATTACAGATAAATATGAGGTATATCACATTGGCTAACACATATTGGATACCTGGTATCGGAGATGAAACAGCAAATAAATACCTAGAATTAATTTCAATTAGATCTAAAGGATATATTATTTACGCAGGCAACTTTAATTGCACTTGTTCTAAGAATGATGCTATTAAAAATGGCAATGTTAAAATGTCTGCTCCAGCAAAAAAATTAAATAATTTCATCAACATTTCAAATCTGAGAGACATTTATGAAATAAAAGAATCAGAATCACTTAAATATACACACTATTCATATAGGTTTGGTACACAAACAACTGATGATAAGACATTTGTCACTGATAATTTAATCACTAAATTGCAGGAAGTCATAATTAGCTCTTGTCCATTGTCTGATCACAATTTTCTTTAAAGTGAACATTACACGAAGAGCCCTGATTTTTTGGCAGAGAATACCTGCATACATTACTAAAATAAATGGTTTTAGAGAATGGCTTTTAAAAAAAAATAAAATCATTTCTTGATGGTAATGATAATGGCGAGACTTCTAAAATTATTGTTTGGGATACATTAAAATTTTACTTATTTGGTAAAATTAAAAGTTGGTACATAAACAAAAGAAAGGAATAGGAAAAGGAGTTAATAAAACTACAGTCAAAATTGATACATTGAAAAAGAACTTAAATGCCAAAAACATAAATTCAAACTCAGAGTTAAAACAACTAAATCTGGCATATACAGAAATTTTGAATCAGAAGGTAGCAATGAGTCTATATTACCAGATCGAATGTTTAGGTGACCGAACACCTAAACATCGAACTCATAATATCAGAAGCAAAAAATGGTGAACGGACGATTTAATGCAGGGAAAGATTTCCCTTGGCCGTTCACCAGATTTTGCATTTTGTGTACTGTAGAGCAATCTGGAGTTGTTATATTTAGTTAGGGGGGTGTGGGGGGCACAGCCCCCCACATCAGGGGGTGTGGGGAGAAAAGCCCCCCACTTAGATTGGGTGCAAAGTTATGTTTTTTTGTTTTGTGGCCATCGGTCATCCTTCCCTGCCCCATTCCCTGTTTTACAGTTTGATATTATGAGTTTGATGTTTAGGTGTTTGGCCACCTAAACATTTAATCTCGTAATATAGACCCAGTAGCAATACATTTAGAGAGAATCAAGCTACAATCATATTCAACTAACCCCAAAGACATGCACTGATTAGCAGTTAAATCAAAAAGCTTAACAAATCGTAATCATATTAAAGAAATCATAGATAATTCCAAAAACAAACCTAAACATGTTATAGATTTAAAAGAAATCTTAGAGATATTTAGAACACACCAAGAAGAAGTGAACAACAACAATCTAAATACTAGCAGCAGTGCCCTGAAAGATAAGTTTTTAAAGGATAATATAAACAAAAAAAACTAACAAATGAACAAAATGCTAGACTATTCAAATCAATATCAATAAAGGAACTTAAGGAAAGAATACAAAACCTTAAAAACAAAGGTTGTAGGACTAGATAGATTAATAGGATAAATATACAAGTTACTTCTAGATGAAACCTTAAAGATATTAGTAGAAGCTTTTGAAGAATTCAGAGAGAATGACAATATTTTTCCCTCATGGAAATATGCCCATCTTAAAGCATGACAAAGACCTAAACTATTGACTTTCTACCATCCTATCTCTCTATTGAATGTGGACTGTAAAATTTTCACATCGATTATTTCAAACAGACTAAATCAACTCATGCCAAAACTAATAGCAGATGATCAAACAGGTTTTATTCTAAACAGAAAAGTCCAAGATAATGTCACATGCCAGTCTGTCTTTAATAGATTATGCAAATAAGAAAAAAAGGAATTGTCAATTATCAGCCTAGACCTGGACAAATCATTCAACTCCATAAATTGGTATTATCTATTTAAAGTAATAGAAATATATAAATTATCCCCTGATTTCATAAAACTGTTTAATAAACTATATGAAAACCCAAAATAATACATTAAAATTGGAGCCTTTATATCAGGACCACTTAAAATACTGAAGGGCACCAAACAAGGTTGCCCATTGTCACCTTTATGGTTTGCTTTATCAGTGGAAACATTGGCTAATTATATAAGAACTAATAACAATATAAGTAGCTTCTCTATTAATTCAAACTATAGTTCCAAAATACAGCTTTTTGCTGACAACATCTTGTTAACAATTGGAAATATAGATTCTTCAATAGACCATATTACAAAATCATTACAAGATTTTGAAGATATTTTAGGCTTAAACTTTAATCATAACAAAAGTGAAACTATATTATTAAAAAAATAAGTACCACTTTGGAAAAGCATAGTAACTTTAACTGGATGAATAATACGCTTAAATATTTAGGGGTATATATAAAATCAAATTGGAAAGATACTACACAAACAAATTACAAAAACCTAATAAACATGGTCAAGGAATAGCTAAATAAATCGAATAAAATGTTCTTCACCATGAAAGAAAGATTAGCTTTGATTAAAACAATCATATTACCTAAAATCCTGTTCTTTTTTTCAGACTCTAATTGCATCCCCCTCTAAAATATTAATGAAACAACTTAACTTCTTGCTACTTAAATTTCTATGGTATCCGTGAAAGCCAATAATTAGTTATGCATGGGGCTACAGAAACTAGGAAGAGGGAGGAATAGCATTTCCACATTTAGAACTTTATGCAGAATCAACTATCCTTAATGTGATGAATCAATGGCTAAACCATAAGTATACATCTAATTGGAAAAGCTTGCCTAAAACCATTCTACTCTCTAACATTGAGGAAACAATAAATAATGATATTTTACAGAAACCAACAAAATTTTCCTAGTTATAAAAAATACCATTTAGAACACAAATACAAATGAAAAATTACATCTCTTTGTTAATTACATAGTGAATAATTTTAGAAAACTAATGAACAAGGACTATATGATAGGAAACCTTATATTTTTGATATTTCCTACAGCATTTACAAAGAAATGTCTGGACTCATTTAACATGAAAAAAAATAGAAGAGATGAAGAGAAATGGGTTAATATTCTGGCATCAATTCCTTGGTATCAACAACATACATGAAGCTAATTTCCTTATAGCAAGATATAGTATAAATCAAGATAACTGGCTAAACATACAAACATTTAGAGAATATATAGTTAATTAATTCAAAATATGCCAAATAGCTAACATTACACTTTGAACAAAAACATTTTTCTCTCTTCAGTGAAATTAACTCTTCTGCAATAATGATGTTTTTTCACTATCAAAAATATATCAAACATTAAGAGCTGATTTACAAATTTCAAAAGATTCTCTATGGAACTATGCAGAAAAAAATAAGTAAATTCAGTTTTTCAGAAAGTCAGAAAGCATTAAAACTTAAATCAGTAATACAAGATCATCTCCCTTTTGGAAACTTTGCACATAGAAATTTATACATAGAAGTTTCTTTACCACTCATAAAATAGCATTGATGGAAATGATATTACAAAATTTTGGAGGTGTGATGAAACAGTATGTGCAGATTGGGCACTTATGTTCCTTGAATGTAAAATTGTAACTCCATTTTGGCTGGAATTTAAACATTTCATAAAAGTATTTTTTTCTGATAAATGTAAATGCGCCAATACCAGCTTGCATTCCAAAGACACAAGTGCATCTTCTCTGGTCTCTTCTTGCAATGGCAAGAAAAATTATCACTTCAAATTGGAAGAGTAAAAAAATCCTCTCATTTATAGATTTTATTTCATTAGCCAGAATTGTATGTAATAGAGAATTGTTAACTGTAACGTTAAGAACCACAAGAGTGACACATAAACAACAGGCTTGGTTAAAACTTAGAGAACTGTTAGATAAAATGTAAATATTACAACAAAAGTATTTCTGTTATGGACACTGTATATAGTTCTGTTTACTTTACAATGTTTAAAAGTTTTTTTGTTATTATTCTTGTATTTTATGAAAATCAATAATAAAAAAAAAAGAATGCTAAATTCAGATTACAAGCTTTCCATCTTAGTGCAACCAATTGACAGCCAAATACTACACAAACACAAGCTCCCATCAAAAAACTTTTTTCATCCTCTGGTGGAGAAAAGATTATGGCTGTGGAACTGGAACTACAGCTGGTGATTTATTATCGCATAGATTTGTCTTGGATGGCTTGGGTGTTTTTTTTTTTTCAGGAAACTGCTGTCATACTTACAGACATTGAGAACATGTGCATGTGTAGCCTAACCCCACCCTCTGCTGGTGAAGTGACCACCCTCATATCTTTGAGGTCTGCCTATGTTCCCATCACACCAACATATGTGCACTTCTTCATATACAAGGGCAGGAGCTGCCATCACTGGTTTTGCCAGCCACAAAACAAATATCTCCTGAATGATTGCTGGTTATGGGGCTGTCTGTGACTTGTGCTGCACTTACACCAGGCTGGCAGAACCAGCCAGTCAAGATCCAGTACTCTTCCCAGTTGGAGGGGCTCCACCCATCCTGCCCATTTTCCCAATAGTCACCCTAGCCACTAATCGAAACCTGGTTGCATGGGTCATAATCGCTTGATCCCTCAAATTTACCAGGAAGCTACCAAACAGCTTTGTTTTACTAAAGCTGATATAAACTGTGAGAACTACTTATGAAGTATTGCCGTATAAAGCCAGCCTCTTGTTTTGATAAATAAAGGATTGTTATAATAAACTGTTTCTTGTAATTTTTTTTCTTTTTTCTTTTACCTCAAATATAATGGTTTAGAAGGGGGAAAGGTCAGTTATAAATAGCAAAATCATATATGTATAGAAGGACTTGTATAATGGACTCAATCAAGAGAAGAGTAAAATGTCTTTTCCCTTAGAAAGAAGTCAGAGTCTTATTTTTTGTTTTACCTGGTGTTGTTTGTTGTACTCTTGACTGAGTGTACCTAATCCTAAGTTTGTATTTTAGCATTGGACTGCTAATTTTTCCATTATAAATAATTCCTCAAGCTTAGGATGTGGCTAAATGGACTCTGTAATTACAAAACCATGTAATAATTTTGAAGTTAACAAGCTGGCAAATAACTAAATAAATACACACATACATGCATACAAACAAACAAACAAATAAATAAATAAACAAATAAATAAGGTACATTTACCAAAACCAAAGTCGCCTCGACATCAAAGCATGCGTGGGCATATAACATTCTCTTCTTTTTTTTTACTGGCATTTACTCCTTCCTGTTATCCCATATTTTATTTCAACTGCCATGCATATGTTCCAGTCATCCTTTAGTATCACCTATTGTGGTACACTTAAGATGAATCAGAATGGGAGCAAATTTCTCTAAACCCTCTTAAGAAAAAAGACATTACAGCATCTGCAAGCTAAAAGCTTTAGTTGTATAAAACAGGAGTGTTTCTGCACTAAAAATGTCAAGGAATTAAACACAGTAGATTGTAATTTAAATTTTGTTAGAATAAATTGTAAAGAGGGGAAACACTACTAAAGCTGCTGTGTCCTGCTTAGGTTCTCTTTCTCTCTCTCTCTCTCTCTCTCTCTCTCTCTCTTTCCTCTGTTTTATATGTTGCTTCCCTCTCAAGACTGACTTCATCTTTATACCTAGCAAAATAAAATACATTCAGGTGTTCATATTATAGTCAGCCATCACCCTTTTTTATGTAAAGCATGTTTTATTAAGTTACTCATGACTGTACCTCTTTATTTATTTATTTATTTATTTATTTATGTTTATTTTGACTTGGCTAGTTGTAATAGATTTGTGACCTGTTTTTATCGGAGATTCCAGGAGTTATTTAAACTGACTCAAGCAAATTGACTAGGGTAGCAGGAGAAAAATTCCTCTTCTCATTTTTGATAAGTCCTTTAAGTTCTTTTATATACACCTAAGCTACCACCAGCTGAGACAAATGGAGCGGTGGTTTAAATCTTAACCAAAATATGGCAGGTTAGGAGTGCCCCTCCTCATGCTGTGTTGTAATGTAAGTGTTTAGGGGCTGAATCTAGCCACCTGGTGTGGGAATATAGCCCCAACCAGTCTTCTGATCTTCATGAATAAGACAAGAGTGTGCTTTCTGTAATGTGGCGGCGCAGTGGTGCAGCGGTTAACGTTGTCGCCTCATAGCAAGAGGTTCACCGGTTCGATTCTCGGCTGGGGTGCCTTCTGTGTGGAGTTTGCATGTTCTCCCTGTGTTCGCATGGGTTTCCTCCGGGTACTCCGGTTTCATCCCACATTCCAAAGACATGCATCTGGAGCATTTCTCCCCGGGCCTCCGCTGAAAACAGGCTCTGTGGAACCTAGTCAGACTTTCCCAGTCAACAAATGATAAATAAATAAAAATAAATAAAAAATAGAGTGTGCTTTCTGTTAAGCCATCAGTGGTATTTGTTATAGTCTCTTGCATGGATCACCTGGGATAAAGAGAAGAATGCATGGGCATTATAGCTCAAGGTATTAATTGTTCATGGTAGCATTACTCATTTCACATTGCAGCAAGTATATAATACTCACAAGTCAGTATGAAGTGGGTTGTCTGAGTTCCATGCACTTGTGGCAGTGTGAGGTAGTGTCAAAGAGAGTAGGGCAGTACATATGTAACATATGCAGGCATGGCTAGTTGGAGTTTTGTAAAGAATTTTATGTCATTTGTATATCAAATGGATTTGTACAGATGTTTATGTTAAAATTTTATTTTTACAGCTGCTTGTGTTAAAAATGTATCAACCATGGGTTCTGCTGGACAGAAAAGAAATATACGTGTAGGTCAGGCTGTACTGTGGTAACTGCTGAAATGTATATATGTTAACAGAGGATGCTGGAAGGGAAGGGAAGGGGCTAAATTAAATGACTTGGTTTAGGCCATAAAGATTTTATCTCACAGGCATGAATGCAGCCAGAGACGCAATGTCTGGTTTGGGATCCTGCTCTTATTGTCCTTACTGGTGACCTAATTGCTACCCTGGAGTGCCTGAGAACTTACTGGTGACCTAATTGCTACCCTGGAGGGCCTGAGAATAGTTGTTTAGTCTCTACAAGAAGGATGGAAGTATTGGAATTGTTTTACAGTCTGCAGATGCCTTAGTAAAGCTCTAGGTGTGTATTGTGACACATCTGTGCTAGATTCTGGTTCAGATTCTAGTCAGGGCAGTAGTATGGAAACCACAGAATCAGATTACTAGATGGGATGCCATTCTATAGCCAGCACTGAAATTATTTTAGATATTAGTGAGAGATGTGATAGGGACACTCAGCACTCTGTTCTTGAACAAGACACCCATCCACTTCATCTTGCCTTGCTTTAGTAAGTAACCAGGGAACAGTAATTCTTCAGTCAGTTAGGAAAATATAATGAGACTACTTAACTATTGTTTTTCTGTATCTGTCTGAATCTTTCCATTTGTGCTGTTTTTATATTTCTTATGAATTAAAACTCTAATGTTTATTGTGAATAGATATTCAGAATTTCCATGTTTTCTATTTTATTATTTATTATTAAATATATCTATATCTTCCACTGTGGCTGGTCTTTTAGAAACTAGTTTAACCCTGGAAAGTAATTGTATCTATTTGGTGATAGTGTGGGCTTCATGCTCCTGAAAGTCTTGCCATTTGGCTTATACATGGCTAATACTACCATTTGTATAAGTATTAATTTTTACTAAGAGTAATTAAGTACCCTGGCAAGAGCCTTAAAGTAGCTGGCTAGTGGCGGTGAATCTATCTTATAGTCTGGGCAGAGGAAACATAGCTGGTAAATCTGTGCCAGCCTTTCCCAGGTGTGTGTGTGTGTGTGTGTGTGTGTGTGTGTGTGTGTGTGTGTGTGTGTGTGTGTGTGTGTGTGTATGTGTGTGTGTGTGTGTGTGTGTGTGTGTGTGTGTGTGTGTGTGTGTGTGTGTGTGTGTGTGTGTGTGCGTGTGTGTGCGTGCGTGTGTGTGTGTGTAAATCAAATCTCAAAGAGTGTGTATGTCAGCTACTTGGAACAGAGACACAGATCACTGGTTTCTGCAGAGAGAAAGGTAAAGTCTTGTTTGGGGCCTGGAGAAGGAAGTCCAGCCCAGGGAAGTTGTGCTCAATGCAGAGAGCAGCATCTGAAAATACTGTGTGTATCCATTTTTGTTACAAGACAACATTCCTCACCAGTGTCAGTGGTGAGGATTGAGGCTCTTTTATTACTGGCCCAGAGGCGGGTCATCACAGTACCTCAGAGAATGAACAAGTCAGGTGTTGTATTGCCTACCAATGATAGTTTTTTGTTTCACTTGCAATGACCTCTTAGTGACAATAATAATGTGAAGAGCTACAACAGCAGCTTGTAATCTACAAAAAATGCTTTCTTTTGTGTGTAACAATGGGTCATAAAGAGATAAGACCGATCACATGCATTATGAGAAAGTTGGAATTACCCAGCCTGTCATTAATGAGGTATTGTTACCCACTCTCATGTGATTCAAGCTCCATTGAATCAAGCTATGTGATGGACTTGTTCCAGTTTCAAGGTTCTTATTTTTGGACACTTTGATTTTTTTTTAGCTTTGAATAATGTAATGTTAATTTGGGTGTTCTGTCTCCTCCACTACTGATCAAATGCATTTTTGCTTCTGTTACTTTTCCTCTTTGTACAGAAAGCTCATGTTGGGGTTATTTAGTATGTTTGTGCATGCCTTTTGAAACCTTGCAAAATTCCTCAGCCTTCACAACTAGTTTGGCTGCAATGTGTATATATTTTCATGATGTATGAATCTCAGAAAAGTTACACTTAATTTTGTAGTTTATTTTAATAAAGGTTGACATAACCAGCTTCATTTTTGCTTATGGTTATCATATAATTAAATGTCACACTGACTCTATATCCTGTCTTACCACATCATACAACCATGAAAGTCCTGCATAAATTGTTCTTATATATTTTTATTCTACTGCTTTAGAAACTATTGTATGTTTTATCACTTTTAAATCGTTTTTTCCTAGTAACGTTGTTTTCTCGGTTCTACACTGGAGATTGAAATGGAAGTATATAGCTAGGAACATCTATTGACCATCATCCAAGACACGTAAGTTGGTGTAATTAAACTCCACCTTCAAAAGATATGACTCTGAGCAAGCTGTTTAGCTAAACAGTGCTTCATAGTAACTACCTCACCCCCTAAGAATAAAAATTTGCACCTAATGATTTTATCTATTAATAAATTAATAAAATGAGAAACAATTCTAATATAAGAACATAGCAGGTTCACAAAGGGCTACTGCACTAAACTGTGCAAATCATGTCTTATTCCTCCTTCCCTACAGATACCGTCCATTACATAGCCAAGCTCTCTGTGACTTGAAATGAAACATAATCCTCTACTCTCGTAGCAAGAAATACTAATAATTTCCCATAAGAAATAGAAAATTGGATTAATCATTTCAAATTCCATTACTAGTCATTCCTACAAGTAAACATATTAGCTAACATCTTTGACTTTTTTTTCTCTTAAGAAATCAGGAACACAAGAACAATACTAGGCAAATGATCAGGAGACCCATAAGATGCCTAGTGAATTGTACTATTAAGCAAACAAAATTCTTGCCTCCTTTTCAAACACTGAGTAGTGCTCACCTCCTAAATTGAGACAGGCCATACATGATAACCCTGGTGCAAATTTGTGCCTACCCCTCAAAGCAGCAAGAGTAGCCTTAAAGGTAGCCAAATTAGTATTTTGTTTACCCTGTAATTGGTACTTATTCCATGAGCTGAGAATATATTGAGTTAAGAAAGTATATTTCCTGTGATGTTTGCTTATTTCTGGTGTAATGTTAGGCCTCTAATGTGCTCATTTGCAAACCCACTGACTTTGCAAGAAAATTGGAGTTCATATAATATTGGGTCTTTTATGGCTCAAAAAGTGAGACACAGGTCACTTTGGAGCAGCCTGTATGCTGCAGAGTATTACGAGAGTTGTGCTAATCTGTCTGGATATTGAAGGATTCAAGCCCTTTAATGTTCTGGATAAGGTACCTTTGGGACCTTTCCACTTGAACAATATGCTTTGAGTTCTACATGCCAAAGGAGACATTGCACTTAGTGATTGTCTGATAAGGGAAGAGTACAGTGGTACGATGACTATTTTGGATTTTGAAGATATTGCCTTAGAAATTAATGGATCAGCTAGAAGGATTTCGTGACTATGCTGAAAATGTAATGTTTGAATGTGAGAGAGTTGCTCACATAAGCATTCAGTTCTCTTATAACAGTATCTGTCTGAAGAGGAATACTGTTTGTAACATATGAGGATGAAACAGATTATTTTTTGCTGAATGCTACTATGTTGCCCTTTTTTGCATTTATTCTGAGACCTTTTTCAGAACACCAGGTGTACACATATTCTAACATTGCTGGAGCTGCTTAGTTTCAGTCGATTAATGGATAACCATACTCAACATGCAGTCATCAGCAAATGTAGTTAACTACATTTCTAAAATATTGTATTTGACTTCTTAAAAATAAATGTCAAACAGGAGAGGGCCAGAAATGATTCCTGTAATACCCCACTAGTTACAATTTTATGACAAGATACTAGCAACTTTCACAACCAGGGATCTGTCAGATAGCCAAATTGCAATACAGCAGCTAACACAGGGGTCTGTATTATTTCTGTCTGTTTACTGTATTAATAATAGCAGTGGGGGGGGGTATCATCAAAAGCCTTGAGCAGATTAAAGATAAGCAATATGCACTGAGTGGCCACTGTCCAGAGCCTCTGTAACCCTTTCAAAGTAAATTACTAAGTTCAGGAGACAGGACTGATATTAATTTGCCTATGTCTGCAGAAATGAATTCTGCTATGATACGTTCCATGGCTTTGCATATAAGGCTGATGAGGCTGATAGGCCTATAACTACCTCAGTGTATAGGAGTTAGCCTTCTGTACTTATTTATTTATTATTTTATTTTACATTTGTTTACTGGGAGAATCTGACTGGGCGGAGCCCATTTTCAGTGGATGCCCAGGGAGAAAAGCTCTACATACTTAAAATTACATAATTAGATAAAGTTACAAAAACATAATAAGATACATATCGTAAGATTTTCTGTTACATAGTAAAAAAAAGGGGATGTCCCAGTGCCTGTTGTCCAGACATAAGGCACAAACTGTGTAGACTGGCTGAGGTGTAGACTCATTTAGTGCATACTTGGCACTGATTACAATGCAACATGGTACATTGTCTTTTCCAATGGAAGTAGAATTTTAGCCTTTAGCAGGGATTCTAAGAATTGTTCTAAGGAGATTTCAGTTGAAACTAAATTTTCAGGGATATTGCCAGCAACAATGTGGGTAGGTAACATAAAACTAGCACTAAAGATGTCTGTTAATCTATTGTCTATTTCCTTGAGAATGGAATATGTGGTATTATCATAGATGAGATTTCTTGAATTCCTGACACAATTGAAGAAACATTTGTAGTTTTCTTTGGTATTTGTAGCAACCTTAGGCTTTTTCCCTGCCTTACATTTTTAATAGTACTCTTGAGATATTAGTTGACATGTTTCAGTGTGGCTCTGAGAAAGGGGATGTTGATTTATTTCAACTTTTCATTATTTTCCTTCTT
>NC_056739.1:1911279313-1911296813 GCF_019279795.1 Protopterus annectens
AACCATTATGCAGATATGACAGCCTGATTCTGGTGTGTGTGTGTGTGTGTGTGTGTGTGTGTGTGTGTGTGTGTGTGTGTGTGTGTGTGTGTGTGTGTGTGTGTGTGTGTGTGTTTATTGTAAATTCCAAAGTACTGGAGACTTTAGTCAGTGGGAACAAAAATATGCATTCTATTTTGTACATCCATAATGGAACTGAAAACAGTGATTTCACGTTTTTCTTTTTCTGACACATATACACGTGTAGCAAAGGGCTGCTCTTTAAATGAAATTCAAAGGCACCAGGCCTTCTCAGGTCTCAATTCCAGCTCTGAGGTGTAGGCATCTCCAGCATGTGCATCTTTACAACATGCTCCAAGAAAGCATTGTATTCCACACCTTCAGTATCTACAGGCAAGCTCTTGCTTACCTCTTTGCTGACCCATCAGATGAAAACACTTTCTATATTTTGCTTGCTTGCTACTCCGTATTTACCTCTGTAACTGACAATTTACTAGCTAATACAAATCAGTTTTCTAATCTATAAAAGAAATTCCCATACATCAGTTACTTGGCTTGCACTTAAAGATACAATACACATTTACTGCACTGTGCCCTCTTTTTGTTTATTTATATGTGTGTTTGTCTCATGAAATATTGAACACTTCAAAGAGAACAGTCTTAAGAAGAGCAATCCTTTTAGAGCGAATCTTAGATGATTGAAAAGAAAAACAGCAACAACAAAAACAACATTTTCAACAACCCTTTGCCTCCAAACCCCCTGCTAATTATACATACCAACACTGAGACAGCACAACATTGGGGTAAGAACAAATTCCCAGAACCTGCTGTAACATGATCTTTCACAGAAAGCAGCCAGCAGGTTGAAAAATGAACAGAAGTGAGCACTGACTCTTCTGAGCCTTCACTCTTATAGACTACAACCATATTTGGATAATATATGATAAAAATATGCATCCATAGTAAAATATATGTATTCGTGTGTGTGTGTGTGTGTGTGTGTGTGTGTGTGTGTGTGTGTGTGTGTGTGTGTGTGTGTGTGTGTGTGTGCATGCGTGCGCATGCGTGTGTGTGTGTGTGTGTGTGTGTGTGTGTGTGTGTGTGTGTGTGTGTGTGTGTGTGTGTGTGTGTGTGTGTGTGTGTGTGTGTGTGAAACTGATAACGCATATTTGGACTTACTGGAAGCACTCACCATTCAACCAATGCCAAAGTCATGGGTAGCTTCAACTACCTCCTATTAACTGGGATACTTATATGACCCCCCCCCCATCTTACAGGCCCAGAGATTCATTGACTTTCTAAACACAAACACCTTGGAACAGATAGTCCATACATCCAGAGGGAGTGTAAACATACTCAATCTGGTTCTCACAAACATGGGAGAACACTGCACCCTCCTAGTATAGTGTCTACTTTGGTAAGGGCAGACCACAAAGTTGTCTTCTTCATAATAACAATCAGCTCTGTGACCATGGCTAACCCAAATAATATTTAGGAACTATTCCAAGGCATATTTCCTACCACTAAGTGATAACCTGTCAAAATTACAAACCTCACCACCACCACAACTCTAGAAACACATCTGCCTCTGCGGAATTGTTCACAGAAATCTTGTACAATCATGTCAGCAAATGCATAGAGACAGCTAAATCTACCAGAAAAAACCCCGGGCTAACTTAAAAAAACACAAACCACCCTGGTTGAATCAAAACATAAACAGGTTGTACAACAAAAGAAAAAATCATAGCCAAAATTAGGAAGTGGTTTGTCCAACATGATAAAAATACTCTCATCAATCTAACTAAAAATCTAAGAGGACAAATTAAGTCTACTAAAGGCAAATTTGAGGTAAAGATAGCCTCCCAGACAAAGGACAACCACAAGGCTTTCTTTAGCTATATCTAAAACCTCAAAGCAGAAAACAGCAGCGTACAGAATTGATTGTACATAGAGCCACTATACATAGCTCAAATATATATCACTCTGCTGGCTGATAAATTCAACTCCAATTTTTAACCCCATCCCCTCCTGGCCACCCTCATCAACCCCCTCCCAATTATCACTAGGAGGCAGGTTCTAGATGTGGCTTCTAAGGCCAAAAACATGACATCCATATGTCTTGATAATATCCCCAAGGATGCCTATTAACTAACCTAAAACATGATGTATTGGGACCACTGGAATCACTGCTTACCCATAGCTTCCAGACAGGCTTTGTAGCACTTAAATGGGGAACTGCAATGGTCATTCATCTGCACAATGGCAAGCCATCAATGGATCCTAGGACCTACAAACCTAACAGTCTGACTAGTCCCATATGCAAAGGCATGTAAAAAATTATCATGGAAATGATTAATAAGGACATAGAAAACTTTCAATCACTGGATCCTTGGATCTGTCCCTGATGGACCTTTAGTTTTGTCTGGGGTAGATCATGCCTACTCAGCATGGTGGACTTCTTTGTGTAGGTCACCAAGGCAATGGATGATGGCAAAATGGTGAATTCTGCTTACCTTGACCTTGCTAAGGATTTAATACAATATCTCACTCAGGCATTCTAAACAAACTCACAGATGTAGGCATGAAACCCCTATGTTATGTGGTGTATAGCCAGATGGCTATCAGATACATCCTTGGAAATTAGGATAAGGGAGACCACCTCCACAAAGAGGTCGGTTACTAATAGAGTCCATCAGGTTTCTATGCTTGGTCTACTCCTTTTTGGTATCTACTTTTCAGAAGTCAGGCCAATGTCAAGGGCTTTTGGCTAACAAAGTTTGCAAAGGACTGCAAACTTGGAGCAGTCATAGATTCCCCACAAGGACCAGCACAGACAAATTACTGGTGCCAAAGCCATGGCTTAAAACTCAGTGTCAATAAATGCATAATAGTAGCCTTTGAGAAATCAATCAGCCAAGGAAATTACCTCATTGATAACATGCACAAACCATTAAAGCCATTAGTCAGAGCCTGGGTACATATGTAGATAGTAACCTAGCTTTCAACCACCATGTGTGTAAGGTAGTAAGGAAGTCATTCTACATTGCTTAACTTATAAGCAAGGGCATAACATTTAGATCTGAGGAAGTCAACATTCCACTATACTTGGCCCTAATTAGGCCCATTATTGAGTACAACACCTTCTTTGGTATGTACCTGGCCAGGAACATGGAACAACTGGAACATCCACAGAGATTTCTCATAAGAATAATACAGGCAATAAACAGCATGTCCTATGCAGATTGACTCAAAGCTCCATCTCTATGCTTTGTTTCCTACATATTGTTGAGAGGTGATCTATGCCTGACAAACAAGGCATCCTTGGATCTGTCCCTGATGGACCTTTAGCATATTTTCAAAATGAATAGCAACATAATTACTCAATCTAGGGATTTAAATTTTACTTGCAACATAAAGAGGACACATTTGAGGGACTAGTAGATGTCTCAGACAGTTCCTCTTCTCTTATACAGACTTCCCTTCCATGTGAAGCAGTTCTCTTTTCTAACCCTTTTCAATAGAAACTTGGACCAGTGGATGGAAAATCAGAAATACACCCCAGGTCTAGCACTTATGTCTCTAATAGACAGAGACACCCTGTAAATTTTGCCCTAGCTTACATATGCCCCTTAAAATAACCTCTAAGGCACATAAACTTACAGGATACAATTGGGATGCTTGGCTAGGGTTATAAAGATCCCAATGGTCATTAGCCAAGTATACACGTATGATCTTGTGAACCTATAAAAATACTCTGTGTAGCTCACCACAATGCTCTTCCGAATGATGCAATTATAGATACTGCAGAACTTAATTCAAACAGTCACATATATTAAATAAAGAGATCTTCATGATGATATATAACCCACAGAGAACTAATACTGTGCTTGAGACCTTTCAATTAAATGTATTGTAGTCAGGATTCAATAAACTCCCCCCAGGATTCAGCAAGCTCTGCACGGTGTGCAGGAATAGTGCAGGAGCTGCTGGAGGCAATATAGCCGCCATACAATCCAGGAATAAGCTCCCGGGACGTGCATGAGCGCTCCTGCACTATTCTGGCACAGACACAGCTCCTGTATGCAAATTACCCCATTTGCAGGTGAAAACCATGCAAATGATGTGAATTTGCGATCCTGGAAGCTGTCAGCCGGCCGTGCAAGACTAGTGTAATCTGCACAAATGTAATCGGTTAGTAACAGAGTACATTTCTGCAAACTACAAAATGGAGCCATGACAGCTCCAAATAAAGGGTGTATATAATGTGGAAAGCATGCCAATGGCCAAATATATGGCTACTGGCATGGAAAACAGTTGCAAAAATAAAAAAAAAAATTACTTTTATTTTTTTTGTAGCCGATTATGGCTATTTAAGCATAGGGCAGCAGCGCGCAAACAGGATCAAGCAGAAAATAAAAAAAAACAAACTCAAAATAAGTATTCTAATCAAAATCACAATTTTGCCATTATACTCAATGGCAGGCAGAAGACAACATGGCCAGTAAATAGTGGTTGCTAAGGGGGAAGGCTCAGTGTCAGACTTGTAACTAGGCATTAGCAGGCAATCCTATGCAAATGAGGGAAATGATACTGAATCCCAGATCTCCCCTCATGGCTAGCCTGCACCCAAATGTGTCAGTGCAGGAAGACCATGGTGCAAGCCTAAGAGCTAGCTGACATCATAGAGGGGTGTGTCAGGTATACTGTAAGCTTATCGGAGCCCTGTGGCTCGGGTTTGCCCTTAGCTTAGCAGAGCTAAGCAAGGGGCTGCCTAACACTCTTTACATTGCCTAAAGGGGTGTGTGCACCATGTTTTAAAGGAAAAAAAAAGTAAACCAGGAAATAGCAGCTCCGTGCACATCTGAGCACTGTGTTTGTGCGGTGCACCCCTGGGCTTAAACAGGAAGGCAATGGGAAGGGAAAACAGCAGTAGGCAGTTAATCAACAAAAGCTAGCATAGCTGGCAGGTGAAATGTATCAGAATCAGCCAGTTACAAAGACAGCAGCACAGCCCAGCACGCCACTATAAACTCTGCAAACACCTTTCCCTCTGGTTTTTCCCACAAACTCTATACCACCGGTGTACACACGCAAGGAAATTTTACCAAACAAAAGCAGCAAAATGATAGGGGCTGCAGCAACTATCATAAATCAACATGTGGAAGAGGCTGAGGGTGGTGAGCATGAGAATGCTGATGACCAACCCACAGTGAGGAGAAGGAGAAGAGTCTACAGACCCAGGGTAACCTACCAAGTGCTACATGAGCTGGAGATAGTGGAGTGTTATAGGGTGGGCAGGGACCTCCTACAGCAAATTGTTGAGCTGTGCTGGCCACACCTCACACACAAAACCAACAGAGGGGAACCCATCCCAGTGGATACCAAGGTATGTGTAGGCCTAAGAATACTAGCCACAGGTACCTTCAAAAGGCCAACTGGGAATATTATGGGGATCTCACAGGCATCAGCATCCAGGGTACTCCACCAGTTCCTAAATGCCACATCAGCACATGCCTGTGAGCACATATATTTCCACAACAGCCGTGAGGCATTGACCAGCAATATGCATCTCTTCCACCAAATAGCAGAATACCCTGAGGTAGTGGGTGCTATAGACTGCACACACATATACATCAAAGCACCACCCAGTGAGTGGGGTAGAGTTGACATCAACCACAAGGGCTTCCCCTCCGTAGGTTCATAGGTTCATAGGTAAGTACTAGGCTATCGGCCCAAGGGCCTAAGTGAGCCTAGCCAACAAGGTTCCCTGGCTTACGCCACCCAAGAAAGTTATTTTCCTGTGCCCCTGTAAAGCAGAGCCACCAATGTGATCCCAGGGGTATATTTCCTATTTCCCATCCACTTATCAAGATTTTTCTTGAAGAGTGCTAATGAGGAACTTTGCTTGACATAGATGGGTAGCTTGTTCCAGAGTGTGGGAAGTCTCTGGGACAGGAATCGATCCCTCCAGCATGTCTGTTTATTATGGTGACAAGATTTAGGTCCTTAGAGCGTGTAGCTCGGAGGGATTGGGATTTCTTTAGGTGTAGCATGTCCAACAGCTCTGGATTTGACATAGCTTTATATGTTAGGCAGAGATCACCTCAGAGTAGGCGATATGCTACAAAGTAAAGCTGGAGTTTTTTAAGATGGTCAGTGTAGGGTATCTGTTTGAGGCCATTAATCTTCTTTGTGAGGTACTTCTGTAGCCTTTCCAGCTGCTGCAGATGTCTTGTGAGGTACATTCCAAAAGGGAAGTTGTACTCTATAATGGGTCTAATGAGTGTCGAGTAGAGGGGAACAATGATCTCTTTTTTCCTAGATGAGAACCCTTTTGTGATGAGGTGTGCCATGTAGAAGGATTTTCTGACTATTGTGGTGATGTGATTATCAAAGGAGAGACTACTGTCCACCTGGGTCCCCAGGTCTCTTATCACTCATTCAGCATCAGGTAGACTGCCTCCTATGTGGTAGTTCATGGGTACAGAGTTTTTACCAAAGGGCAAAAATGGCACTTCAACCAGATAAGCAACAATTAAAGACAGACCCATTCTTTGACTCGGAACACAGAGTTTAATCCAGAAGGATACGTAGTAAAACCAATAATCACAGTAATAAAATACAAAGACACAGTAGATTAAAATTGCTGACTAGTAGCAAACTTCCTCAGAACATAATTAGTGAGACTTAGAATGTTATTTTTAAATGGAAAAGTGCGGGAACATTCAATCTAGAATTTAAAGCTATATGCAGTAGTATTTTAAAAAGTAAAAAGTGTTAAAGTGTCAAAGTAGTCAAGATACAAGTAAAGTCATATCTAAATTCAAAAACATACTGTTTTGTATTTAAAAGTACACACAATACTAATATAAAAATATGTAAACAGATCAGTAAACTATGAAGGTGAAAAATTATCTCCTAAGACTGTTCAGTTTTAAAATACAAGCTATAGAACAAAATTAATTTATGCCAGGGTAATTAAAAGCATTCAGCCTTATCTGCCACAAAAGCTCAAGTTCTTCCAGTTTAAATGAGGCAGGGGCCTCTAACATCCTGTACATATTGATCAATAACTAAAATGTAAATCTATGTCCAGCAAATGAGTGAGAATGTTTGGAGCATTGTCCAATTTGGAATGAGCTATAGCATATTGATGCTCATAAACTCAGTCGACGCTCAGTCTTACCAACATAGAATGCGTGACAGTCATTGCATTTGGCCAAGTAAACTACAAATTTAGTGTTACAGTTGTATTTAGCTTTTAACTTGAAACAATTTCCGTTAATCGTAAATTGATTAGTACAATCTACATGTCTACACTGGTTGCAGTTCTCACATTTAGACATCCCAGTACGTCTAAGGGTAGATTTTTTACCACTTTCAATAATGTTTTTAATGTTCCTACCTTTACTAAATATCACATGTGGTCTGTTTCCCTCCATTCTTTTATCTTGGACTTGTTGGGAAACAGACCACATGTGATATTTAGTAAAGGTAGGAACATTAAAAACATTATTGAAAGTGGTTAAAAATCTACCCTTAGACGTACTGGGATGTCTAAATGTGAGAACTGCAACCAGTGTAGACATGTAGATTGTACTAATCAATTTACGATTAACGGAAATTGTTTCAAGTTAAAAGCTAAATACAACTGTAACACTAAATTTGTAGTTTACTTGGCCAAATGCAATGACTGTCACGCATTCTATGTTGGTAAGACCGAGCGTCGACTGCGTGACAGAGTTTATGAGCATCAATATGCTATAGCTCATTCCAAATTGGACAATGCCTTGGCCAAACATTCTCACTCATTTGCTGGACATAGATTTAAATTTTTAGTTATTGATCAATATGTACAGGATGTTAGAGGTGGCCCTGTCTCATTTAAACTGGAAGAACTTGAGCTTTTGTGGCAGATAAGGCTGAATGCTTTTAATTACCCTGGCATAAACTAATTTTGTTCTATAGCTTGTATTTTAAAACTGAACAGTCTTAGGAGATAATTTTTCACCTTCATAGTTTACTGATCTGTTTACATATTTTTATATTAGTATTGTGTGTACTTTTTAAATACAAAACAGTATGTTTTTGAATTTAGATATGACTTTACTTGTATCTTGACTACTTTGACACTTTAACACTTTTTACTTTTTAAAATACTACTGCATATAGCTTTAAATTCGAGATTGAATGTTCCCGCACTTTTCCATTTAAAAATAACATTCTAAGTCTCACTAATTATGTTCTGAGGAAGTTTGCTACTAGTCAGACGAAAAGCGCTTAATCTACTGTGTCTTTGTATTTTATTACTGTGATTATTGGTTTTACTACGTATCCTTCTGGATTAAACTCTGTGTTCCGAGTCAAAGAACGGGTCTCTCTTTAATTGTTGTTTTTTACCAAAGGGGATGACAATGCACTTTTTGCCATTGAGCTTGAGGTCATGGCTCTGAACCAGGCATCTGTCTCAATGAAGCCCTTCTATAGGATGTCCACATCATTTGAGGACTCAGTTATGGCTCCTAGTTTGCAGTCATCTGCAAACTTCGCTAGCCAAAGGCCTTCTGTGTTAGCCTGTACTTCAGAGAAGTAGATACCAAACAGGAGAGGTCCCAGGACTGAACCCTGAGGTACTCCACTTTTCACTGGCTTGAAGTCAGATTTGGAGTATGCACCTTTTACACTGTGGGTTCTGTCAGTGAACCAATTGAAAACCCATCTTGTGATGTAGGGATTTATACCTAGTTTTGTGAGTTTAGCTATAATTCCAGAATGGGGTATGGTGTCAAAAACTTTGACAAGGTCAAGATAGGTTGTGTGAACCACCTTACCCTCATCTACAGCTTTGATGACTGCATCAAAGAAGTCGATCTAGTTCAGGAGGCATGATATGCCTTTCACAAACCTGAACTGGGAGTGGTCCAGAGTTTGGAGGTTACCAATGTCTTTGTTTATGAGTTCCATTATGATACATTCCATGGCCTTACAGTCCAGACTCGTCAGGCTATTAGAGTGATAGTTACCGGGATCAGTGTTGGCTCCCCCTTTGTGGAGTGGGATGACTGTTGTTGTGCTCCATTCAGTGGGCACAAAGCCTGATGTGAGACTATGATTGGACATGGTGCTTAGGTGGGGATCCAGTTCGTTCTGAAGTTCATGTAAAACGCAGCCTGGGATGTTGTCCGGTCACATGGATGCTGTCTTTTGCCTTTAGAGAGTGCAGCATTTACCTGCATAGTTGTGATTACAGGGACTCTGCATTCTTCCTGTATAGATATGGGCCCTTTAGGAGATGAGAGGGGGGTAAAGTTAGCACTCAACCTTTCTTCCAGGACCTTGGCTATATCAGTTGGTTCTGTAATTTTCATGCTGCTGTGCTGTAACTCAGAGCAGATCTAGGTGTTGCCATTGAGATTCTTGACATAGCTATAGAATGCTTTGTGGTTGTCCCTAGAATCAGTGGTGATTTTTTTTTCATACCTAGCTTTGGAGGATCTTATAAGGGATCTCATCTTCTTACTGAGGCTGACCAGGGAACTCCTCCACTCATGGGATTTTACCCTCTTTTGCAACAGTTTCTTCCTTCTGTTGTAAAGTTTGTTTATGGCAGGGGACCACCAGATTGGCTTCCTTTTTTTGGAGGATAGCATATTGGTTCTATTTGGGATAGCACGATCCATGCACTCGTGCAAGTGCTTATAGAGTGCATTTGTGTAGGATTCAGCAGTCATAACTGTATTGTCCATCTGCATGGGTGTCATGAAGTTCGCCACTTCTGTCTTAAGCATGAAGCTGGCTTTGGAAACATTTTTTACTGTGATTTCCTTAATGGGGGTGGGGGCGGGATGTGGATATTTAGCGTGATTAGCTTATGGTCGGATCTGATCAACTACCAGGTCATGTGCGATGCCCAGGGCATTATAATGAATGTGTGTGCTGGCTGCCCTAGAAGCTATCACGACTCCCACATCTGGCATATGACGCAGCTGTACCAGAGATGTGCCAATGGAGACATCCCTTGTGGCCACCTAGTGGGGGATGCTGGTTATGCACTGGAGCTGTCGCTGATGACACCCATCAGAAATGCACACACACCTGAACAACAACTCCATAATGAGGCACACGCACAGACCAGAATCATAATAGAGTGTGTGTTTGGGATGCTCAAGTCACAGTTCCATTGCCTGGACACATCTGGTGGAACCTTGCATTACTCACCAGCTACATGTACCCAAATTGTCATTGTATGTGCCATCCTACACAATTTGATCCTGCGGAAATACACGCTTTATTATGATTCTGGTCCATGTGTATGCCTCATTATGGAGTTATGTTATGTTATGGACTCCCAAATAACAACATAACACAGTCCACAGAACCCAAATGCAAGGACATGTGGACATATCGCAGTAACATGTCCACCATGTCCTACTGCATGAACTGTGGACCAATACCGAATTACTGCTGGGATGAGGTGATAACTATAGGAAACTTATCAGATAATGTTTGCATAATATTTGGAAGAGGATAGAATAATAGGGGGGTGGGAGCATGGCATGGAGTGTGTGAAGTCTGAAACTCAGCTATGTGCACATACTATCCCTGCCTGCAAACACAGCAATGGGTGGCTACAAACCTGCTCGTAAACCACAATGTGAAGGGGTAATGTCCAAAATTATGATCCCTGCCTCTGGGAAACCTGTGTGAATCTGTACAGCTGTGAGGTATAGCCACAGTAGGATATGGCCAAACTGTCACATTGATGGATGTACAAGCATGGGATCCTTAGCCACCACTGTACCAAGGTGCTGAACCATTTACACAGACCCAGCAGCAAGTGTCTGTAGCTTCCCCTCCAGAATGGCATGACTGTGCAAGAATATGTAGGTTGCAGACCACAATACTGGACACAGCTGCATTCACCCTGTGTTCCCCAGGACATCACTGCAACCAAATATGTATACCTGACAGTACTTGATTACATAAAACATCACAGTGTAAAACAGTACATATGTCTGAATATCTCTGCTAACACCAAGACCATGTAGCTGAAGCAGCACAGACACAATTTCCTACAGTAACCCACTATCCTTTGCCCATTTTGACCTCATATTCTCAACCGATTTACAGATATCCCACATAAACAGGTTGCTAGCTGTAGGTGTAGAGCACAAAAGCCTGCACTGGAGTACAGCCTACCTGGAATGGATTCACACATTCGATACAGAAGGTCATACTAGGCATGCTCCCACACTTAGAGAAACAAAGGCCATGTCTGACAACAAAATACTGAAAGGTCAACCTGGGCATGCTCATACACTTACAGAAATGAAGCCCATGTCTTGCAACAACAGTGGACTATATATATCTGACAGTCACAGATGTTTGTGCACACACTCCTCAGGACACACCAATCATGCTTTGCACACATACTGGATAGGAATACACACATATATCCAAAGACAACACATTATAATAGGCTAAACCTACACATACATAGATATGTGGAAGAGAATGACAGGCAGTGACAAAGAGCCTCCCATCATGAGGCTAGTCCCACCCAGCACACATCCAATTGGCTAAAACTATATGATATGCAAATGTCAATCACTGTAGACATTTGCCACTGGTATCCCTCAGCGCTATAGTCAGTAGTCATCTAGCAGTTGTATACATGTACCTGTGGAATATAAACCTGTGTGCACATGAGTGTTGTGTGCCTGCTTTTAGATTAATGGGTTATGGCCCATGCACACACACTGCACTCCCCATTGCCCTACTATGGCAAGCCTGCTGATGTCTTCACCTTGAAATACACCTTTGGGGAAAAAAATAGCCCTATAAGCTCTGTGGTGCATGTTATAGCTGTGTGATGTACTAGTTAGGTAGGAGTTCTAATCCCAGACATGGCAACTGTGTGTGTGTTTGTCTGTGTAGAGATCAATGCTTTTGAGGCCATTCACACTCACTACAATTTCAAATGCCCTACGTTGACAGGGCGACTGATGTTATTCACTTTGAAATACACTTTTGGGGAAGGAGTAGCTCAGTAATCACCGTAGTGTGTCCTATAGTGCATAATGCTGTAGTGTGATGTATTAGTTAGTAAGGAGTTTTATTCCAAGACATGGCAACTGTAGACCTTTGTGTGTGTGTATTAATTAGTGTAGGGATCAATGCTTTTGAGGCCATCCACGGTCACTACCACTTCTATTGCCCTACTTTGGCAAGCCTGTTGATGTCATTCACTTTGAAATACACCTTTGAGGAAGAAAAAGCCCAGTAACTTCCGTGACACGTGCTATAACTGTGTAATGTTGTAGTGTGATATACTAGTTAGGTAGGAGTTCTATTCCCAGACATGGCAACTGTGAAACTCTCTGTGTGTATGGCTCAATGTTTTTGTGGCCATTCAGTCACTAGGCACATCTAAAAATGGAGAACATCGATATCAGTGCAATAACAGAGACCTGATCCAAGACTCTAGAGAGCACCCCTGCAATACCAATTACAGCTATCAACACACCTATTGGCCACCAAACCAGGACCAAAACATTAAAGGTGGGGGTGTGTCCATATTCACCAAGGATATTCCCACCACCAGGCTACTTGCCCAACAGAATGTGTCTGAAATACCCCTGGTGCAACTAACACTGTCAGACTGCAATCCAAATTGTATAGCTTGCTACAGATCCCCCACAATGCCCCATGATTACCACTACAGCTTTTGAAATATACTGGGAAATATTATGATACAACCAAACACCCTAATACTGGGTGACTTACACTACCCTGCCATTAACTGGTAAAAATACTTGTGCACCAACATGTGTGCCCAACTGTTCTTGGAAATCATAATTCCCAATGCCCTGGATCAAGTAACCCATAGTCCCACCAGGGGCTCAAATATCCTACACCTGGTCATTACCAACATGGGAAATCAATGCTCTACGCCTATGGTCACCCCATTGGTGGTCAGGTCTGCCCATGAGCTAATCACCCTTAACATCAACATCCCTTCCTCACACCCCAGTAAAGAAACCTCTGTAACACACATCTCCAAAGCCAACGTCATGCTACACATGTCAGATGTGGCTAATGTCATGACACCCATGCAGATGGGAACTGAAAGGATGACTGCTGAATTCTACATGAAGGCACTGTACGGGCACATCCACTCATGCATGAATCGTGCCATCCAATATAGAACCAAGACGCTCCCTACTAAGAAAATGAAGCCAATGTGGTGGCCCCCTGCCATAAACATACTGTACAACAAAAGGAGGAATCTGTTGTGGAAATGGGGGTATTTCCAGGATGCAAAATACTCCCTTACCAGCCACAGTAAGAAGCTGAGATCCCTCATAACATCCACCAAAGCTAGTTACAAACATAATATAGCCAACGATGCCAACGTAAACTGCAAGCCGTTTCATAGATATGTCAGGAATCTAAATGGCAATGCTCAGATCTGCTCTGGGCTACAACAGGGTAGTATTAAATATACTGCTCCCAAGGATATTGCCAATATCCTGGCAGAGTGATTCAGTGCCAACTGTACCTGCCTCCCACCCCCGAAAGGGCCCATCTCAACACGGAAAGATTGCCAGATTCTGGTAATAATGGCCACATAGGTAAAAATCACACTCTTCAGAGCTAAGACAACAGAAGCCATGGGACCAGTCAACATCCTGGGCTGTGTACTACATGAGCTACAAAATGAACTGGCACCTCACCAATATGCCATGTCTAATCATAGCCACACCTCAGGCTTCATGCCCACTGTGTAGCGCACAGCTACAGTTATCCCAGTCCATAAGGGGTATCCACCTTGGATCCTAGGAACTACAGCCGCTGCAGTTTGACATGCCTGATCTGCAAGTCCATGGAATGTATTATCATGGAAATTAAAACAAAGACATTGGCAAGCTGCAAACACTGGACCCCAACCAGGATGGGTTTGTGAAGGGCCTCTCATGTCACCTCAACCTGATTGACAACTTTGAATCCATCTCCAAAGCTGTGGAAGAGGGTAAGGTGGTTCACACAGCCTATCCCGACCTCACCAAGGCCTTCAACACCATCCCCCAGTCTGGAATCATAGATAAATGTATCAAGCTGGCCATTAATCTCTATGTCACCCGATGGGCTGCCAACTGCTGTACTGACAGAACCCACACTGTAAATGTAGGTGACACCAACCCCAGCCCCAGACAAGTGACAGTTGGAGCACCTTAGGGTTCAGTCCTGGCACCGCCCTTGTTTGGCATCTACTTCTCTAAAGTACAGTCCAACAGTAAGGGACTCTGGCAAACAAAGGTCACAGATGACTGCATACTGGAGCCAATATTGAATCCCCACATGATGTGGATATTCTACAGAAGGGCCTTACAGAAAGACATGCTTGGTGCCTGAGCCATGGCCTCAATATCAATGCCAAGACATTTATAGTTATCCCCTTTGGGAAGGGACATGTACCTGTGAAGTGCACCATAGGTGGCAGTACACTAAACACCTAAAGTGTGATAAGAGACTTAGGGACACAGGTGGACAGTGGTCTCACGTTTGATAACCACATCACCACAACAGACTCAAAATCTACATATGTGGCACACCTCACCACTAAGGGCTTTACATACAGGAAAAAAGGAGGCCATTGTTCCACTGTAGTCATCTCTCAGTAGACCCAGTACAGACTACAATGGCCCGGTACGTCTGTACCTCACAAGACATCTGCAACAACTAGAAAGGCTGCAGACATATCTCATTAAAAGAATCACAGGCCTAAACCAGATGCCCGATGCTGACCGTCTGAAAATCATCCAGCTATGCTCTGTCACATAATGTGTTCTCAAAGGCAAACTCTGCTTAACATACTATGCCATGTCAAACCCAGAGCTGTTGGACATGCTACACTTAAAAAATATCAAACTCTCACAGCCACATGCTCCAGGGATCCAAAACTTGTCATCACAATGAACAATACATGCTGGAGGGATGTATTCTTGACCCAGAGACTGCCCAGAACCTTGAACAGACTGCCCATACATGTCAAGCAGAGTGCCTCTTTGGCCCTCTTCAAAAGGAACCTGGACAATTGGATGGGAGATAGGAAATTGACCCCGGGGATCATATCAGCTGCCCTGCTAGACAGGGGTCCAGGGAAGTAAATATTGCGGGAGGACACAGCCAGGGAATTGTAATGTCTAGGCATGTATAGGCCCTAGGGCCGATAGCCTAGTACCAGCCTATGAACCTATAAATCTATGACCTACACTTTCCATTGCCCAACCTTGGCAAGGTTGCTGATGTCATTCACTTTGAAATACACCTTTGGGGAAAGACTAGACCAGTAAGCTTTGTGGCATGTGCTGTAACTGCTTAATGCTGTAGTGTGATATACTAGTTAGGTAAAAGTTCTAACCTCAGACGTGGCAGGTGTAAAAGTTTGTGTGTGTGTGTTTGTTTCTCTGTGTAGGGATCAATGCTTTTGAGGCCATTCACAGTCACTACAACTTCTATTGCCCAACTTTGGCAAGCCTGCTGGTGTCATTCACTTTGAAATACACCTTTGGGGAAGGACTAGCCCAGTAAGCTTTGTGGCATCTGCTATAACTGCGTGATGCTATAGTGTGATGTACTAGTTAAGTAGGAATTCTAATCCCAGACATGGCAAATATAAAAGTTTGTACATGTGTTTGTTTTGTCTGTGTAGGGATCAATGATTTTGAGGCCATTCACGGTCACTACAACTTCCATTGCTCTACTTTGGCAAGCCTTCTGATGTCATTCACTTTGAAATACACCATTGGGGAGGGACTAGTCCAGTAAGCTTCATGGCATGTGCTATAACTGTGTAATGCTATAGTGTGATGTACTAGTTCGATAGGAGTTCTAATCCCAGACATGGCAAGTGTAAATGTTTGTGTGTGTTTGTTTGTCTGTGTAGGGATCAATGCTTTTGAGGGCATTCACAGTCACTACAACTTCCATTGCCCTACTTTGACAAGCCTGCTTATGTCATTCACTTTGAAATACACCTTTGGGGAAGGAGTATTCTAATAGTCTCTGTGGTGCATGCGATAAATGTGTAATGTTGTAATGTGATGTACTAGTTAGGTAGGAGTTCGAATCCCAGACATGGCAACTGTGAGATCTAGTGTGTGTGTTTGTCATACGTATCCTGTGTGGAGGTAGCTGTGAGTGTGTTACAATATGACACATTGGGAAGCCTGTTTTGTAAATTTCTTATGTGGTGAGCCTATTATATGTCACAATGTCCACCTTACAAGGATAACAGATGTCAAACAGCAGACAGACTAGGGTAGACAATTCATAACGCTACATGTGACATCATGGCTTGGCAAACAATATAGGCAACCCTTGTTTTACCCAGAGAACACTCTCTACCCATGTCTCATACATAAACACACTCAGCTAGGCAACAACCGCTATGTTGGTAGTTCCCTGCATATTGCCCACAGTTAGTAACCATGGTGTGATTGTAGTGGACTACAGAGGACATGGCACCCTCCCATCCCTACAACAGCCAAATCATTGCATACATTACTCCTTCACTATGTTCCACACTGGACACCTGCAACAACTGTAGATCCAGCAAATGTAACCCACAAAGGACATACCATGCCTTATACACATGCCCTGTATGGACAGATGCCACTGACACCAGGGAATACCTGTATCATGCTGTCAATGTAGGTGAAGGGTCAACCTGGTGTCCATTGCCAGTTCTCACTACATGAGGTCAGAAATGGCACATCTGATGATAACAATATGTCTACACAACATGCCCCAGACACCCCAGGTGCACTTCCACATGTAACAAAACATGCATGCGGGATGTGTGCACATCCCAGACACCATCCATGTTACGGAACATAGAACACATACATGGCAAGCATTGCACAGCACTGGCCACCCACAACAGTAACCCAGATGACTGGATAGTGAACACAATACCCACCTGTGTAGGCCAATCCAGACACTACACACCTGAGCCACACTGCAGACCATTGTCATGTGGCCTGATGCCAAGGTATACCCTTTACTTAACCTTGTACAGCCTTCTGGCACAGTCAATCCCTACACACCTGTGAAACAAAGCACCAATGCATGTCAGTACTGGCAAACCTGTGTCTGTGTGTGTGTGTGTGTGTGTGTGTGTGTGTGTGTGTGTGTGTGTGTGTGTGTGAGTGTGTGTGTGTGTGTGTGTGTGTGTATGTGTATAATGATTTGGATGCCATTCACACTCACTACACCTCCCATTGGCCTACTGAAGCATGCCTTCTGATGTCAGACACCTTGACATACCCTTTGCCCATATATCACCCTGATAACCCCTGTGGTGCATGTGATACCTGAGTATTACTGTATTGTGGCAAACTAGCTAGTTAGGAAGTCTAATCCTGACTCTGCCAACTTTGATAATGTGTGTGAGTCCCTGAGAGAGTGTGGCTGTGTCGACCTTGACACCCATTCA
>NC_056739.1:1911301813-1911386813 GCF_019279795.1 Protopterus annectens
TTCTTCCCCACTGTAGAGGTGTGCAGTGATACTGGAGTTGGTATATATAGCTGGATGTGGCTATTGTGGACACAGCCAACATCATTGCAGTTACTGTTGAGTGTATCCCCCCCATGTAGCTGACCGTAATACTGTACAGTTCATGTTAACAGGTTAGGTATTTATCTGTGGTTCTACAGCATCTCTCATCCTGCAAAGGATAGGGGTGTGCCACCCACACCAACACACATATGTTTACCATGTTGAGGATTGCACTACATTAAGGAAGGGGACATATACCCTGCCGGTACCATTGTTAATTACATTAAACTAGCCGACTGCTTATTCCACAATGTGTTGTTTTGCGTAGTCTTGCTTGGTGGAATTACATAGGCTACAATAGGTTCCTTGCACAGGTACATACATACATGTGCACAGTATTCTTTGTGTAGTACATCAACACCTAAGCCTCTGTGTGTGTTATACACAAACATGTGGTGTGTACCAGCCAGTACAACTACCTGTGTCCACTGTAGAAGGGCTGCTAACAACAACCAACATGCACTCACCTGTATACACCAACCCCTGACCTATTGGCCATACAGTATTTTACTTGTCAAATTCAATTACATGACATGTTTTTTTGTTACTTAAATAGTCTTGTGACTGTTACTTGTAATCTGAAGAAGTTTCCTTAACTAAGGTGACGAAAAGCACTAAATTAAACCAGTTTATCTTGTCTTGGTCTTGGTGTTGGATCGATTTGCCTGTAGTGTCTTTTGCTATTGGCCATGTGGAACAGGCAGTAACTGTTATACAGACGTGTGACATGTGTTCACCTGTATGCAGGATTTGGCACAGCAAAGGTGTCACCACAGCGGCATACCCCTTGTGAGATATGACAGCAGGCCATTCTCCCACTGACACATGGAACCCTACAACACAAATGGATAACATTATGAAGACCACAATCACTCAGCGTTACTAACAGCTATAATGCATCATAGCAGGACAGCTACACTACCTGACATGTAAGCATTAAACATTACTACTGACAACATGTTACACAACCGTACATTAGTACACTGTAGTACAGTCACCGTGTGCATCAGAACCATATTAGCCTGTCTTTGCATCGATGTTATGGAAGACAGGGATATGGCACCGGTATCATCATATGCACAGGATGTGTTGTTGGTTTGCCAGATAACTAGGCTGGGCCATACATTTGACACCATGTGTGTGAGTGAGGGGTTTTAATTACTGATATGGCCATGGTGATGTGGTGTGTGTAGGTATGGGGTTGCCCTAGGTGTGTTTGTATTGTGTGTGAGTATGCATGCACACAGTTCTGCCATGTGGCTGCCCTATACAGGTGTTTATTGGACAGCTGCAGACCATACCTGGCATGGTGTGCAGTTCACCACCTCCAGTCATGAACACGAGAACTGTGCCTGGCAAGGGTTCCATGGGCACGTCCAGGTACAAGCCTCAATATGCTATGCTCCACTGATGATGACATATGTCCACTGGAATCAGGTCCCTCCTGGGACTGGCCAGGGTCACGTGCACATGGCCTGTGGTGGTGTGGTATGGACAGCACCCCCCCTGCACTGCTGGGGCTGGTACTGTCACTACGGGAGTGGCTTGGTGTCCTTGCATGTCCACGTCGACCTCCAGATGTTGGTGTATCTGGCCTACGTCCAACGTCCACATGGTCGTTGCTCTAGCATGGACAATCCATGGTCAAGGAGGGCCACCATCTCATCCCACCATCTATCCATGACCACTGTATAATAACGGAGGCACCTGCAAGAACATGGATTTCGTCACTTACAGCTGAAAAAGCAGCCCTCTGCATCCTCAGACCCTGTCCGGTGTACCGTTCCATAAGTGGCTGCGCCTCCTTGACAGCCTGAAACATGCATATTGTGGTACCTGATGTGGCACTTCTGCCAGGGGCACTATGACCAGCAGCCCTCCCACAAGCACCCCTGTACATCTGCCTATGTGGTACCCTGCTGGACATCTGGCTATGGCTGCTGTGTCCAGACACAGCAGCCATAGATACCACAGTGTCTTGTGCACTGCCACCAACCACAAACTGTCCCTCTGCTATGGCCACTGGTGATGGGGTATCTATAGGCATTGTGACTGTGTGCATGGATGGGGTGGATAACAGGGGGATGTCAAACAATGGTGCAGTTTTGGCCTCTGACAACCCCACCTGTGCCTCAACACAGCTATCACAATTTTCAGTGACTGTATGGACACCAACATCAGAATGCATGCGGGGGGGGACCCTGACCCACCTCGCCACCTGTGAGGGGAAAGCAAGAAATGCACTTTAAGACCTGTACGTAATTGCTTAACAGTATACACACACACACACACACACACACACACACACACACACACACACACACATACACACACACACACACAAACACACAGACACCCTGACATTCCACCATAATACCTACCTGTCCCTGAGCTTACAGACTGTCCCAAGTTTATTCTCTTAAGTTGGAAACTTACACTCATTAATACCAATCATTAACGTATCATTCTTCTAATTGCCTAGACAAGTGATTACAAAACATGACCTGTTACTCCATTACCTCTTTGACTTGATTGGAGTCGGTTTTACAAGGACTCACTGCTGTCATCCAGTGTTCGCCTCTGGGTTTTTCCAGACATTGTGAGCATGGTCTCCATATGTTAAGGGCTACTACAGTCACTCAATAATGTCACGCACTGGAGTGTGATACGTAACTATTGCTCAGTAGATGCAAAATCTGTTGCTCTATTACCTTATTATTTGGACAACAGTAATATTTGGATACACTCACTGGTGTTGACTAGTAATTCCCCAATGCATCTGTAGTGCTGCATACATGGGTATTCTTTCACCTTTCTGCTGATTGCAGTTTTAACAGTATATCTGGTGTCTAGTTTCCCTCCGAATGCATTTTCCATGCTACAGACCTTATTATACTATCAGCTGTCCTGAGATTACATATCAGACAAGTATTCCTGGTGTCTCATGTGTCCGTCCATGTCCATGTACTGCACGATTCCAAAGGGAAGTCGAGACGTATGAACAATCCCACAATCACACATCTACATACATGGGTGCACACACACACACACACACACACACACACACACACACACACACACACACACACACACACACACACACACACACTCGCAAACGCACACACGCACGCACACACACACACACACACACACACACACACACACACACACACACACACACACACACATCTTACATGCATCAGCCCACTCCACTCCACCAAATTGCACTTACAGACAATATAACCCCCCCCACAAACACTTATAGGTGAGGTTGCATGAAGATATTACACACAGACCTCCCATTACCCATCTGTTAACATGCATAACATATGGTACTCAACAGCATGCCGTGCAGCTATAGTCAATCCATGCTAGCAACAGTATACATGTGCGTGATGCATGGGCTGTGTTAGTAGGTGATGCCTCTTCCCCTGGAAAACATTGCACCCATGAACACAGTATTGCTGTGCACCTGTTCAGCACCCATACATGTACTGTGCACCATATCTCACAGGTGTACACACCATTGCTGAATGTGTATTACTGTGTCAGTTATGTCTGCTCTGCTGGTCACAGCCCCTATGTGTTTGTCCGACACATACCTGGGATGATATGTGGACAGATGTCATTTGTGAATGCCTGATGTCTGATTTACAGATGTCATCAATTAGCGGTGCATGTCTGACCAATAAATTACAATTACACCGACAACCATCAAACCTTATTGTGGCTATGGGGAGTGTACACACCCTTATTGATATGACGCCCTCTTCCTTGATGTGTCAAGGGACCACATTACCGCATATGGTAACATTACATGAGCCTGATATGTGACATATGTCCTGTACAATCAAATGCAGTGCAAAACAAATGTGTCATTTTTGCTAATGCTGACTGAGATGCATACACTTCATGGGTGCATATGTATGCATGCCCTTATCATGATGGTTTGTTGCACCTACTGTTATGTGTACTACAGCAGTCACTATTCCTGGAAGGGATATACTAGCGTTGGCCATCTGCATTTTCCAGTATATGGTCAGTCTGCCCTACACATGTCCCCAACTCTGCATGATTGCAAGTTCAACTCATGTTCACATCCCTTGGAGTTCACACACTGCCATCACTATTGCTGTGGAGTCAGGGTTATGTCTGCCACTGTTCCCGACCCTGACTATATGCAGATACAGCACAGTTGTGTCATGATGACACCCCCAACCCACTTTCAGCCTTTTTGCAGATGTTGACAATTATGGCCTACACATGTGTTTCAGTCTGCAGTGTCCCAAACACTGAACACCACGTGTAACAGCCTAGTCCCAGCTAATGAATGGCAAGCATACAGGTGTACACTGGCACTGACATGGTACAGATGGGGATGGTGGGCCTGAGGTGGGGAGAGGCAGTGGTAGGGCAGCACATGTATCGTATGTGATACTGTCTGTAGGTTTCCAGTGAGGTCTTGGTACACCAGTACACATTGCAACACATGCCTTTTGGGTACATCTTCTGTTATACATATGCTACCTGTAGAGAGGCCTGGCTGATGTTTCCTGTGGTACAACTGTCACATCTGATTACCCTAACTCACGGGCCACATGTTTGCAGAGTCCAGGCAATTGCTGACACAGGTACTGCACAGCTAGTACTTGTTAGACATTCCTGCAACCCCTTCAATGTTGTGGCATGTTACTAGGCAGCCTGCATGACCGGTTTGCTACATGTGACATCATCTGTCTTGGATGGCCATCTGTTTATTTCTTTCATTATTCCTGTCCCATACATCTTCGCCACACAGATGACTGTCTGCACTGTTTGCCATGGTATATGCAATGGTGAGGTATGGCTACATGTCCAACTCCTGGGTGCTATCTGTTGGGTATGGGGCCCATGCCATGGCATGTAAGATGTGTGCAAGCCACAGCTGCCTCTTTTGCAGGTAAGTGGGCACATTTGATGGACAAATGTCTTGGACAGCAGACCAATTTTTGCTGTGACATTGGGGATGTGTACTTGCTGGAAGGTGCTTTTCCATGACAAATGCATGCAGTCAGTACCTCAACAGCTGCTTCCACTATATTTTGTCTGGAGTGTGTGCACACATATGCTTCCAGTGTTTCTGAAGGTATGTATTCCCCATATTTGCTGTCCTAACATACGGTTCCATATTACGCACTCATTGCTCATGTTAGAACCACATTGCACGTTGCAAGGGTTGTGGACCGCAGTATTGTGATATGGCATAGTGTAGATCTGTAACAGTTGCCATTGTAATACTGGTATATACACTGTTGTAGCACTGCATAAGGGTGATGTTTCACACATGTCCCTACTGTAGGCCATTTGTCCCACCATTATGTTCATGTCTGTGCACACATTTTGCAATGACAGCATGTTAGTTATATTGCAGGAGTCTGACATATTCTTCAGATACACCATCATGGTGACCACTGTGATGCAGTGCAGTTAACAGCAACAATATGTGAACATGTAAAGCATGCATTATGGGTAGGTGTGTTAAATGTGTGCATGGAATATACCATAGCCATAACATGACCGGTCTATTGGCAAACCTGAACAAACACCATACTCACCAGCTACAGGCTGCTGCCTTGGAGGTATACCAGAGGGACCTACATAAGTGTGTGAGAGATGTGATGTCAGTAGCCACAGCTTTGGCATTGGTACTAGGTGGGTGCAGCAGTACAGTACATCAACAGTACAAGCCCACAATACTACAGATTATGCACATCTGTTTATTACTACTACTCAGCAACAGACTATATATATATATATATATATATATATATATATGTCATCTCACATATGCATGATCTAACTGTACATATGTGGATGGAAACACAACAGTGGTCTACTGATGTGCCCTGTGGCCTTACGTGCATGCTCCTTTGCCATTTTGTAGGTAGCACCCACCTCCACTATGCTCCCTGCCAGGGGTTGTGTGTGCAGGTGGGCAGGTGCCCCAAGGCTGGCAAGGAGCTCCTCAACATGTGCCAGGGGGGATGGATGGCATGACCCCCCATTGCAAGCTGATCCCCCCTGACTGCATCAGCATGCCAATGGGCATTGCGAAGTAGGTCTGTGCAATGAGGCTGGACCTGCTCATAATTGCAGTTATGCAGGCCGACATCATTTACCCATGGGGCCAAGATTGTTCCACAGAGTGGTCCGCTCCTGCTGCTCATGGGCTGTTCGACCAAAAAACACCTGGTAGTGCTGCACCAGGTGTGCGATGATGACCTCGTTCTCCTCCATTGTATAACTGGGAAGCCTGCCCCAGGACATCTTGCCTGAAAGACATAAAGATGGAACCAGGTCTGAGGACCTCATACAGCAAGGTTATCACAGTTTTTAATACACATCTCTTCTCTCCCCACCATATCTGCAACAACAATCTGATCACACAACTCAATAGGTATGTCTACAGAATACCTACCCTTGGGACATATATTGTATTGCACACTTTGTGCTATGTGTTTGTAGCCATGTTCCCTGTGGGGACACTATCATTGCTGGCCTGTTATGGACAATGTCACCTGCATGCCATTGTAAGGCCCACTATGGTTCCATATCTGCACGTGGTCTGTTTGCAATGTGATTGCTGCACATCTGTTGTTTTGTGTTATTGGGGATATTTATGCATGCTGTTGGACATGATCTGGGAATGTGTGGACTATTACTACCCACATATGTTCTATAACAGTGACACAATAGCATGTTTAGGGAACAGTTGCCAGCAGAACCACCTCTCTCACCTCATCTGGCCATGTTACCAGGCCACATCACATGTGGGACCCACCCTGGGGCTTCCTCATCTACTGGTCCTGCACTACCTTCATATGGAACCACCCTAGGGTATGGAGTCCCCCCCTCCCCGGGAGCACACACATACATGATCCTGTCACCCAAGGTCAGGTCCATGGTTTGATGCATAGGGAGCTCCACAGAGACTTGGGGAATGTGCTACAGCACCTTGAGGCCCTCAGTACATACTCAAAGGGTCCACATGCTCCTCCTGCTCAGCCTCCAGCCCAGGCACCTTCAAGGCCGTGAAGCTGATGTTGTGACTGGCCATGGGTCGGTGCCTTCTTCCCATTGTTTCCATATGGTGGCTCATGGGGATTCCACATCACAGACGACACTCCCCATCCAGGCTGTTTACCCACCATATGTGTCATATGCCGCCCCTTTAGGCTGTCTTCTCTATCTTCCAACCCAACCCATCTCCACAAATATACCTGCTATCCTTCCCCAAATTCCCAGTCCCACCTTCACAAGCAAGGGAAATATGTTCCCGACATGGGGTATACATCTGACATAACCATCCATTTTGCACACACGTACTGCTGTATATATATATATATATATATATATATATATATATATATATATATGTGTGTGTGTGTGTGTGTGTGTGTATTGATATGTGTGATGTTCCTTCACATATAGCGCATGCAGCACTGTCATGCAAAAGTAGGGGACATGTAATTATATATGTGTGTGTGTGTGTGTGTGTGTGTGTGTGTGTGTGTGTGTGTGCGTTTGTATATATGTAGACATATATATATATATATATATATGTATGTATATATATATATATATATATATATATATATATATATATATATATATACATATATATATGTGTGTGTGTGTGTGTGTGTGTGTGGGGTATATCTGTAGACATACACATATATATATATATATATATATATATATATATATATATATATATATATATATATATATATATATATATATATATATATATATATATACACACACACACACACACACACACACACACACACACACACACACACACATATATATATATATATATATATATATATATATATATATATATATATATATATATATACCTATATATACATGGGGTGCATTCAGACATCAGGTCCATACTCTCTAACTCTTCTTCCTGCACAGCTGCACTGTTCTGCCTTGCTACAACACAGATAGATGCCACATGTGGACACAGCCTAACATTAGGGGTGTGTATATTTTGGGACAGATTGCAGGTAAGTTTATTACACACCTATGGCATTTCTGCATGCTACATTACACATTAACATGACTGTCCTGTAAGTGGTGGGCTCTGGAACCCACATGTCCATCATAATGGCATTACTTCCACCACCAGCTATTGGCCACACTAATATACATGTTTTGCATTAGACAACACACACTATGATGGCTTACATCTTGACAGTCAGTTCTGATCTGCACAGCTGACAGCTATGGCCCACTGCCCACAGGCACAGACACTATTGACCATAGCAGTTGTTCAGCTGGACATCATTACAACAACAACACATGATGGCACATATAAATCATTCCACATCATCTGTCCCATTTTAATACATATATACTTCACATACCTGTTGTGGGAATGATGTCTCTTCTGAATGGTTTGCTGGATGGATTTTTTATTTTTTTTTTGGCTTTCACTCTCTCTCTCCCTCTCTATCTCAGTCTCTCTCCAGTAAATGGATTGAGCTGCTTTGAATAGATTGCAGCATGGATTCTGTAGGTGATGCACATGATCAGGTGATGGCCTCTGCACCATTCAATTTCCTCCACTTGCTACCTGCATGCAGCATGTTGTGTAGTACATCCAGTTACCACTGTCATGGCAACCGACTACTATAAATCCCTACATCATGTGGGCATGGTCCCTTTACCTTTCCTGTATGGAAGACATCCTTCCTGTGTGTGGGCAGCAGTGTTACAGACAGCAGGTAGCAATACCTCTTGCAAGAGGACTTGCAGACTCAGGCCAGCTATATATTTGTATAAGGTTCCAGAACTACAGACAGTGTGAGTAATGTTGTTATATACATTGTATATTTATTTATTTTATTTATTTCCAGTTTGATTACCGGTGAAGTCCACTGGACCAAAATGACCCATTTTCAGTGGAGGCCCAGGTAGAATAGCTCCAAGATGCTTAATACAGTTAGTACACAAGTGGTACAAAAGTATAAAAGATAAAAATATACAAAAAAGTTACAAATTAACACATTTGGTGTCAGGCAAATTTAACAAAGTTCATTGAGAATGACGTGGGTTATACAGTTTCATTAGAGGAAACACTCTAATGTATCAGGTTTGGCAACAATGTATGTATGAGCATGTGTAGAAAAAAGAAATAGTGGATACACTTTACTTACACACATTTAAAATGGGATGCTATTTACAATATTTACAAGGCTGAGTCGTGTGAGAGTAGCTATAGGAGTTGATGAGAGCATAGAGCGATAGACACTGAAGGAGTTGTCTGGAGATTAGATTGACCCATAGGAGGGTATCTAAGAGAGTAATAGAGAGCTTAGGAACCAGAGAGAGAACCCACTGGGAGCAAATGCTTAGCATGGATTAGGTAGGGTGAAGGCAGGTACATTTCCATTTAGAGGACAGGTGTTTGAAAAGCTGGCTTTTAAAGTTTTCAGAGTTTTATGTAGATCTTAGAGTAGATGGCAGGGAATTCCATTTTTTGCCTAGTGAGTAAGAGAGGAGAAGTTGGCCAGCAGGACGTTTAGGTTTATGGATAGCAATTAGATTCTGATGTTCAGATCTTAGAATTCTTTTAGGTGTGTAAGGGGGAAGGAGATTAGTTAGAGCAGGACATTTTGTTGGGTGAAATATTAGTCTATGGGCAGTGGTGAGTTGGAGGTAGTCTAGGTAGCTTGGGAGTTCAAGCCAATTCAGGGATTGTAGTGTAAGGCAATGATGGCTATAATTTCTGGAGTTAGTGGCAAATTTAGAGATTTTGTTATAGCAGTTTTCTAGTTTGGAGGTGATAGTGGAGGACAGGTTGGTTAGAAGAGGGGTTCCATATAGTAAGGAAGGAAGAAGATAAGTTGTGGACAGAGTATGCCTAGTAGAGATGGAGAGAAAGAGATTGTTCCTGTACAGCATACCTAGCTTTTGGTGGGTTTTCTTGATATTTTGTTAAATGTGGATATCAAATTTGAGGTATTCATCAATGGTAATGCCAAGTAGTTTAGCGGAAGAAACCACTTCTATAGGTGAATTGGTATGACTATGGACTTTGAAGTTGTTTTTGTCATAGGAGAGGGTCTTTGTAGGAGGGAAAAGTAGAATCTTTGATTTATTTGCATTAAGAGAGAGGTGGTTTTGGCGCATCCAGTTTTTGGTTGTTAAGAAAGCAATTTGGGTTTTAGTTTGCAATTCAGAGAGGTTTGAGGCAGAGCAAACTAGGGTTGAATCATCTGCGTATTGAATGATTTTGGTGTCAGGAATAGCAGTGTGAAAGTTATTGATGAAGATGTTAAAGAGCATAGGGCCAAGGATAGATCCCTGTGGTACACCAGTTGGAGTAGTAGGGAGGAAGAGATGGAGTTCTTCCATTTAACTGCCTGTGATCTGTCAGATAGATAACTGGAGAACCAGGATAAAGTGTTGGGTGAGAGATGGAGGTTAGAGAGATGACAGAGAAGGTGCTTGTGGGACACAGAAACAAATGCTTTAGACAGATCGAGTAAAACAGTAGAAACTAAATGTTCTGAATCTCTGGCTTGATTGACCATTTCAAGGAAAGAGAGTAGAGCAGTTATAGTGCTATGGCCTGGGTGGAAGCCATGTTGGGTGGGAATGAGAAGATTGTTTAGGGTCAGGAAAGGTGGATGCATTTTTCCAGGATTTTGGAGATTGGTGAGAGAAGAGCAATAGGATGAAAGTTTGAGATGCTGGTGTTTTTGCTGGGTCTATATTAGAACATCGACTTTTTAAAACATCGAATGTTCTAATATCGACCCCTATTCAGCGAATGCTGACAATATCGAACATGCAGAACAGAGATTTTTTTCCCTGGGAAAAAATTTGGTGTTCTGACACACATACACACAACACAAGCACACCAAACAAACAGCAATCCACACACATACACCTAAAATCCTACATCTAACCCTACACTAAACTGTATATACACCACTAGCTATCCACTTACCTTAACCCAAACCCTAACCCTAAGGTCCGTCACTACTGCACACTCTCCTCACCCACTCTCTAACCCTAACTCACCTACCTCACCCTAACCCTCACGCCCACACAATCGCACACTTACCTGACCCGCGCTCTAACCCTAACTCACCTACCCCACACCCTAACCCTCCTGTCCACACAATCTCACCTTTACCTGATCCTGATCCGTAACTTTCCACCACAGTTCTGAAAATAGCAAAGCCACAGGAGCAGCCACCCGAATTCCTTCCCTAGGAAGAAATTCGGTGTTCTGCAGCTTCACTATTTTCAGCGTTCGCTGAATAGGGGTTGATATATAGGACATTCAAAGTTGTGAAACTTTGATGTTCTAATATAGACCTGTTTTTGACTCCTTTATGAAGAGGAAGAATATAGGCTGAGCGCCAGAGTTTAGGGACATATGATTCCTTTATGGATCTGTTAATAATGATGCTGATTGGAAGTGCAATACCATCTGCAGCACATTTTAGAAAGGAGGCAGGGATGTTGTCAGGAGCATTAGAGCAAGGTTTAAGTTTGGACAAAAGTTTTTTTATAAAGTTGATGGAGATGGGTTTGAGCTCAAACAGAGATGGAGGGTTACTGGGTGAGTTAGGAAGTGGAGAGTGAAGGGAAGTTGGGTTATTTTTAGGAAACATCTTGGTGAGGTTAGAAATAGTTTATATGAAGAATGAGTTAAATTCAGAGCTTAGTTCAAGGTCAGATTTACTTGGTTCAGGACAGGGATTATTCTTGGAGCCTGGATTGAGAAGAGAATTTAATGAATTCCAGAATAGCTTGGGATTTTTATTGTTATTGGACTGGACTTTGATGTAGTAGCATTTTTTGTCCTTGGTGATTAGTTTTTTTGCAAGGTTATGCAGCTGTTTATATTGGAGCAGTGTAGTGGGCAGTTTATTGTTTTGGTAAAGCTTCCATATTTTATCTCTTTGGTGCATGATCTGTTTTGTCTCTTTGGATAGCCAAGGAACTGTTTTAGTTTTTATCCTTTTATTTCTTAGAGGGGCTAGGGAGTTTAGGGTATCTAGGAAGACAGAGTTGAAGTAATCTATAGCACTGTCAAGAGGAAGGGTGTTTAGAATTTGCCAGTTCATTTGTTTGAAAATGTTTGAGAAAGTAGTGGGTTTGAAGCTAGTGAGGTTGCGAGTGTGAATGTATTGATGCTGGTGTGGGGAAGAGCTGGTTAAGCGATGTATGAAGGCTGGGCGGTGGTCACTAATGGTATCAGGAATAATGCCAGAGTTGGTTATTTCATTAGGATCGGAGACTAGGATCCAATCTAAGGTGGATCCAGGTGGATTTGTTTTGTTTGGTTGAGTGATGGGGAGGATTAATTGAGTGAAGTTATAGAGGTTGATGATTAGGGAGGGAGAGTGGCAGTTGCTTTTGTTCCAGTCAATATTTACATCTCCTAGGATGTATGTTTCGTAGTTAATTCTAGTAGTAGCCCATAGGAGAATTTCTTCTAGTGTAGAGATATTATTACCAGGTGAGATATATAGGGCAATGATGCAGATATTTTTATGTTTATTTAGTTTTAGTAGTCCAGCAGTTAGTTCAGTATTCTGGAAGTGAGGAATTGGAATTTGGAGGGGAATTATAGTAAGGAGGTTAGAGTGGACTATAACAGAGCCACCACCTTTTTTGTTTAGTCGGTCATTTCTGAGACTATGAAATCCTGGGGGCAGGATCTCAAAGTCAGAGATAAAGGGTTTGAGCCAGGTTTCGGAGATGGCTAAGATGTCAGGTTGATTATGGCTTAACCAAGCTTGAAATTGGTGAACTTTTTTATTAAGACTTTGTGCATTTATTGTGAAAATATTTAGGGTGTTGTGGTAAGAGGATGATGATAAGTAGTGGGTGTTAGCAATAGAGGGAGTAGGACCAGGGTTAGGATGGATATCACCAGTTTGGACTAGGTTATTAAAGGAAATATCCTTTAGCCATTCAGGTTTACTAGGTATGAAATTGGGTAGATTTAAGGTTAGAGTAGGTGACAGTGTCTTAACTCTGGAGAAGATTTTAGGGTGGAATAAGTGCAGAGTGTTGGGCTGAATGAGAGATAAAGAGAAAGAGTGGTAATGGGAGCATGACTGAGGGTGAAGGTGTTCATGTATGGTAGTTGTCTTTGTAGGTAATATTGGGTAAACATTGGATGTATATGAGCTAGCAAAGTATAAGGGAATTAGGAGCAGGGAGAGGAGGCAGGGGGCCTGGAGGGTGTGATGATAGATGTAGGTTTGCAGAATAGAGAAGGCTGAATAGGAAGAGAGGGTTTAGAAAGTGATGGAGGTTTTTTATAGCAATTTAGTAGAATAGGAGGGGACTTTATTTGGGTGGTGTACAGATGGAAGAGAGTATGAAGGAGCTGTGGGTGGGAGGAATTAAGTGGGGGGAGCTGCTATTGGGTAATTGGGTTGGGAGGGAGGGGTTAGGGAGGAATAAAGCTAGGTGAGCTTGGCCGGGTGGGAACTGGGGGCAGGATAGGGGAGCAGAGTGAACCTGTAGGGTGAACGGAGCATGATGGAACAGAAGAGGTGAGTACAGCAGAAAAAGTATCAGTAAAGAGCAGTTAAATGGCTGCAGTAAGAGGTTTTGTATTAATGTGTTTGGGAAAAGTAATGCAGGCTGACCTTAAATGAGGGAGGTTTAGCATGGAGGGAAAGGATATAAGCAGTCGTAGAATATTAAATGCAGCTGATTTTTCTGTAGAAAAAATAACTATCAGGATTAAAATGTACGAGTAGGATTTACATTGGTAGCTGCTGCCACCTAATGGTAGTGGGAGGTAGCAAGCAGCAGGGATAGTCTAAACCCGTCTTAGGTGTAAATATAGTCTTGGTTATGGAGAACAGGAGGGGAGAGGGCAAATGGTCTATGGTAGGCTGCTAGAAAGCACGCATGGGAGGGCAGATTAACACAATAGGTAGTACAATAAGTCCATGTATAATTAGTAGTAAGCACCATACATTAAACACAATCTTATTTGGGGTTCCTCTCAGCAGTAGCATTCTGAGTACCAGGCAGGCTGGCAAAGTAAGGGTGTCTTCAGGAGGTAGCTGGAGGTATTCCTTTTGCTTTGAGGCAGGGAGGGAGCACCCGGGATGAATTGCTATGGAAGAGAGAGAGACAAGACTAAGTTAGATAAAGTTGCAAGTAGATAGAAAGGGAGGGAGGCAGAAGGAGAGCGATGTGTAGAGAAAAAGGTTAGTGTTAGAGAGCACAGAAATTGAATTGAGGCTAGGGTTAGATGTAGCTAGAGCAATGTTGTATAGGGAGAGTAGCTTTGAGGGGAATATCAGAATAGCTTTGAGGGGAATATCAGCAGATAAAGGCCAGAAACAATACAGATTAGGCAATATAGATTTCATTGTTTAAAGACAACATTCATTCTTCAGCTCAGCTTTGTATCAGAGACCCTATTCCTTTTGAGGGAAAGGGTTAAACAGCAATAATGCAAAAATATGTTCAACAATAAGCAAGGATAAAGTAACACAGTCAGCTACCAAAATATTCAAACTAGTACACTATATTGCGCAAAACAATTTCCAAGACAATGTGTAATCTGTGAGATGTCCTTATAAACACAAATGGAGCGAGACTATCTGCTAAGCCAGTTATTGAGCGGTAAAGCTCTTAGTAGGACCATCGTTCCACCTTATGAAAATGCAGGCATCCAATTATGCACTTTAGTTGGCGTCCTTTTAAAAGAACATCTTTTAGAGCTGGTTTCTGGACTTAACTATGCAAGAAGATGTCAGCAAACGAGCCCCATTTACCCAAGAAAAAGCAGGCATCCAATTATGCACTTTAGTTGGCATCCTTTTAACAGGACATCTTTTAAAGCAGGTATCTGGACTTATTTAAGCAAGCAAAAGTCAGTAAATGAGCCCCATTTACCCATGCTATTGTAATGCAGCAGTAGATAGAATGGAAAGAGTCTCACTCGTTCCAAAAACGGCTTAAAGATGCTGAGCCGGTAATCAAGTTAAGCAAAGGGGTACTGGCACAGTAACCAAAAACAAATATGCTTTCCCTACAATATATTGAGCAAACAGTTTAACAGTGTAAATATATAGTGCAAATAGTGTCCGGCACAGTGTATAAGCCGTGAGGTGCCCTTAAAGCCGCAAACAGAAAAAAGAAAGAGAAACAGCTGCTGAGCCTGTAATTTGGTGGTTAGACTTCTAGTAGGGACATTAATGCTCTCTACGAGACACACAGGCATTCAATTATGCTCTTTAGCTGGTGTCCGTTTAACAGGACCTCATTAAAGCAGTTTTCTGAATTTGACTAAGCAAGTATTAATTCAGATGAGCCCTCTGAGCCCAGATTATATTAATGCAGTAGTGGGCAGCATAACAAGAGCCCCACATGTTCAAAACTGAGCAGATTACAGGAGCCAAAACACACTGTTTACTGCAGATATAAGACAACTGTCAGCACAATATTGCCAATGCTTTAACATACATTTGAAAGCTAATTCCCAGTATTTAGCTCAGTAGCTGCTTTAGAGGCTTACATTTAAAACACATGGCCGCCCTATACACCCACACATACATCTACATGTATAAATACATTTCCTGTACTATTGAATGACTGTGCTGGATGATATGTTTGTGAAAACATCAGGATTATGTATGTTTGACATGGCTTGGGAGTAAATCACTTTGGCTGTGGTGTGCATGGTCCTGGGTTCGAGCCTTGCAAAGGCTGTTTATTTTGTTGCTGGGCAGAAAAGGGCCATTGGATGCAGAGTGATTAAGGCACTTTTAAGCAGTTGTAAGAGGGTTTGCATAGGTTTGCACGAAGGTAAGCACTACTAACTTCCGATTACAGTTTCTTATACTCAGCTTCTAAATAGCTTAACCTGCATAGGCACTGCTTACCCCTATGCAAACAGGCTTAAACCCACTTACTGCTACTTAAAAGTGCTTAGTCTCGCTTATCCCCGTGCTAATTTCTTTAAAAAAAATGAAAAAGGGTTGATAGGAAAGTGGTGAAAAAGGGGCACAAAGAGGGAAAGACAGTAGGGAAAATACCTAGGGATGTGCAAGATTTGGACACTCATACCCCTGAGAGAGGGGTGAGGACAACAATAATATGTTGTAAAGCCAATTAGACCAGATTACATGTGTCCAGTGGACACGTGTGCAAAATAGACAGCTATGTATGGGGCAAGATTTTTTTTGGGAACAGATTGCCCTTTTTTTAAGGTGAGAGTGGAATGTTGGGGAGGGATAGTAGGTATATTTGGGGAGGTAGGTTGGGTAGGACAGACAAAACAGCATACAGGGGCAGTATATGACACATGTGGGGGGTAAACACGTTGGATGGGGAGGGCTGTTTGGAAGCCAGAAGCCCACGAGCCACCTTGTGGAAACAGTAGGACTGAGGTCCCCACCCATGGGCAGTCACCGCTGCACCTTCACTGCCCCAAAGGTGGCTGTGCTGGGGGCTGAGTAGGAGGGGCAGGCTGACCCTCTAGTTGCGCCATGTGGCCCTCAAGCTGGCATAGCAGATCTCCAAACTCCCTGCAGAGCTCGCTATGCACCAGACCCTGGACCTGGCGACGGGTGACAGTATCCTGTCCACACCTGCTTTAAGGGGGGGTGAGCCCCATTCCCTGAGGCAGTTCCACCCAAAGCTGGTGCAGGACCAGCAGATGAGGAGGTCTTGGGGTGAGCCCCAGATCTTCTGGTGCTTGGTGCCATGGCCAGATGAGGTGGGAAAGGTGGGTCCGCTGGGACCGGCCTTTCCAAATGTGCTATGGTGTTTCAATTTTACAACATATGTGGGTTAGTAATAGTCAACATATTCCAGTATTAGGTATAATAGCATGCATAGATATTCCCATTAACCCGAAATACCAGATATGAAACAGTTGCATAGCAAACAGAACACATGCATATATGGAATCACAGTGGCCATAACAACAGCATGCAGGTACATTGATGGCATCATGCCACCAATGTGGGACTATTTCAACATGGCACATTCATAGAAACAAATTTAAATATTTATCAAACAATAGGACATATGTCCCAACAGTAGATTTAATAGTGCACATACCAATTGAGTTGTGTATTTAGTTTATTGTTGCAGATATGATGAGGGGAGAGAAAGATGTGAATTAACAACTTGTATATCCCTGTTGTTTTCTTTACTTTCCTAGTCAGTGCTGTGATCTGTACCTTACAGGTATTATTGCACTACCCTATGGTCTTAGTTTAGATAGTGGTAGGGATGTTAACAACTATATACATGGACTGAGTTTTACCTGCAGTATACACCTCTTACCTTGTATACCTGTAGAGGTATTGTTTGTTAAAACTACCTGACTGTTTCTACACATATTCCCAGATTCTAGTTGATGTTATGCACATACCTGTCCATCTCTTATTGCACACACTCTGGGCATGTCTTCATAACATGCAGGAGAAACCGGGACATATTTTGACTATTGCCCTCATAAATCTTTGGTGAGTTGTACAATGGCAGGTTTGTTTTCATAGACATTTTCCAAATATTTACAGGTCTGACAGTCAGTTATTTGACATTAAATGTTGCCTACATGTCAGAAATTAGCACACTGATATGCCAGGAGGACAGGGTAACAGCCAGCAGATATGGACCAATTAACTGGACATTCTGGACAAATCTGTACATTTGAGGGGTAGGATTCTGCATACAGGTTGCTACCACTCCCAGGATTCGAACCATGGCTGTGTCTGCTAAAAATAAAACAGTGTACATCAAGTTGAGTGTGCTATATAGATATTGCTGTGTATCTCTTCTCTGATTTCTGTCTATAAGTCTCCCATGTTTTTACAATCATACCTTGTAATTACAACACTCATACAGGGTTTTGTAGACAGTTTTATTATGTAGCACAGTGTGGATGACAGTGATGAGTAATACCTTCTTATTCATAAAAACTGCAACACTAACAATGCCATACGATACCAGAGTAAACAATACCAGTCCAGGATTTCAATCTTTTATTTCTAAGCACAGTTTTCATATCTGACAGACCTGTGGGGGGAATGTTTGTTAGTACTACCTGAATGTTGCCACAAATATTACCAGATTCCACATTATTATTATGCACATATGTCTCACTCTGTTACTGCACACACTCTGGTCATAGCTTCACAACATGGGAGTGGAGATGGGACATACTTTGTTTATTAATCTCATAACATTTTGGTGAGTTGCTAGAGTGACAGGTTTGTTCTTATAGATATATTTATGTCAGTTATGATGTCTGACGATCAGTTGTATGTCATTACTTGCTGCCTAAACTTCTGGGATCATCCCACTGATTTTCCAGGGGGACAGGGTGACAGGCAGCGAATATGGGCCAATTAACTGGACATTCTGGGAAATCTGTACAGTTGCGGGGTATGATTCTGCATACAGCTTACTACCACTCCCATGATTCGAACCATGTCTGTGTGTGCTAAAAATACAACAGCTCACGTCTCAGTTGAGTGTGCTATTTGGATTATGTTGTCTTTCTTTTCACTTTTTTCTGTCTAAGTCTCTCTCAGTTGTACAATATGACCTCTTGTGATTACAACAGTTTTATACAGACATTCCTACACATTTTATATATGTAGCACAGTGTGGGTAACAGTGCTTAATACAACAGTACTATTAAGAGATTGCGACACTACATTACCATATGATACCAGAGTAAACGCAAGCAGTCCAGCAGTTAGACCTTTATTGTCAGGCTGTTAATCTTTTATTTACATACAACCTATATGAGACTCTTCCTGCCATATTGTCTGGTGTATTCAGTACATGCTATACACAATACAGGTTTTATACTGGCAATTAACTTTCTGCTACTTTTAGATTAATTTCTTATGACAATACATGCAAGAGTATTACTAACCTGCCTCGCAATGCAACCTCTGCAATCTACAGGCATGGGCTTCCCAGTTCACAGCCCGCTCATCTGCCACTGTCAAAGACATAAGAGGAATAGTTAGCCATACCTATCCATAATATACATGAGCTGGCAATTATTAAACAGGTAGTAGATTGATACTTACACACAGCTGCGACATCCCCCGTCCTCCTAGCCTCTTGGATCCACTGATCCAAGAGCTCCCTCCTTCTCCGCTTCAGGTCAGCATAGTGATGCCTGACCTGCTCACCAGTTCGAGGTATGCCAGTGGCACTGGTGAGTTCACAGGCGAGATGGTCCCAGGCTTCCACTTTATATTGGGAACCCTTGTACTGGCCCTACAGCAATCTCTATTCATGGTCTTTAACAAGGAGTCCTGCCATGACTTTGGACTTCTGGATGCCCCAGCGCTGCGCCCGGAAGCGCACTCCTTCTCCATCATCGGTCATAGTGCCTACAGGAGGAAGCTGCAACCAGTTATGAGATGTATTCCCACCTGTTGGGTTTAAATAGGGATGATTTCCCACACTTTGCCATGATTGGACGGTTTTGAAAATGCTAAGCTATGGGCAAACCTGCTTTCCTAAGGTTGGTATTGCTTAAAGGGGTATACCAATGGGCAAACTGATTTAGCTGGCCTACACATTGCTTACACCTAATAAGCAGGGCTGTGCAATGCTTAGCATTCCTTGATTTTTAATTTGCATACTATTTGCTGTTTGGCATTGATTTATTATTCATTACATATTATATATGTGTTTGGTATCCATGATTCATGTGTACGTACACTGTATGGGATCCTTGTGTTTATTAGGGGATTTCAACACTTTATTACAATGACACCTCACATCTGGACTTAATGCAGTACTCCAGTTCACATATTTATGTTATGTAGGTTATACAACATAAACTGTATATAGATTCCTTTCACATGTTAAGTTTGATTTTCCCTCAATCTTATGTACTGCTGTGATGGCTTACTGGTTAACTACTGTGGCTATAGTTTACAAGGTCCTGGGTTCAAGGGCTGTTTATTTTGCTGCTGGGCAAAGCATCAGCTGTTAGATACAGAGAGATTAAGGCACTTTTAAGCAATTGTAAGCTGGTTTGTGCGGGTTTGCGCGAAGGTAAGCAATGCTAACTTCCAGTTAAATATGCTTACAGAGAGTTAGCTTCAATATTGCTTAACCTGTGTGCACATTGCTTACTCCCATGCAAACAGGCTTAAACCCGCTTACTACTGCTTAAATATGCTTACTCCCGCTTACTACTGCTTAATAATACTTACTCCCGCTTACCCCCACACTAATTTAGACAGAAATGTAACATGGTTCTTGAGAAGGTGGTGGATTTGGACATTGTATGGATTTATCATTCATTTCACATTATACCTTTGATTTGTATTCCTGCTTCATCTGTACATATACTGTATTGGTTACTTGTGTTTATCTGTGGATTTTACATTATCACAATGACACCTCACATCTGCTCACTCCAGTTCACAAATATATGTTATTTAGTAAGTTATACAACAAAAAAATATTGTTCATAAAATGATTTGACAAATGGAATGTACTGGAGTGAGACTTGAACTAGGAATGACTGCTCGTAAGGCAAATGCTCTGACCACTACACAATTACAGTACTGCTTCATTTGCATGTATCTTGATATTTATCTTCTTGTGCCATTTAAGCTGCAGTATACGTAGCTAAGCAATGGGCAAACCTGCGCACCTACGGTTAAATTTAATCTGTTTGATAAAAAAAGATAATCATTTATATTATTATATTTTAAATATTGCTCTTATAAACTTGGGGAGGTGTTGCTGGGGGTATGCAACCCCTATGAGAGGTCTTGCTCATTGTAATAGCTAAACTGCAGTTCTTGACTGCAGGGGTGTGTGTATTGTGAGAGGTCTGCTCTCAGACACGCCCCCTGCACCCGTCCATGCTCAGTGTTCATTTAGGAGCTCAGGCAGTGCACCATCATTACTATGCATGGCTTGCTGCCATGCTGCTCCTAAATGGTCACTTCCGTGCAGGAATAAGCTATTCCTGCATTGAAGTTTACTGAATCTGCGGTCCATGTAGGCTTTGTGCAGAGCCTACATGGAGTTTACGTGTTTGCATGTTGGTGCGTGGTGTGCGGCAGTGCACAATGCATATTAATGAGGCGTGGCATGCTTAAGCTATGTTTCACAGCTCACAACAGTGTTGTTGGCTGAGAAACCTCATAAGTGAACATGGATACCAATTCCATGTAAAGGACAGCATCTACAGTGTGCAGATTTGCAAAGAATGGCACAATGATCATCAGAGCTTTACATATAGTGAAACTTTGTCAGTGAATGCAGATAACAATTCCACGTAAAAGAAGAACACCTACAGTGCACAGATTTTTGCTCAATGTCCAAATGATTACTAAGGGGTTGCAAAAATAGCTGTGATTGTGTTAGTGCAACGCATCTGCACAGAGGCCAAATTAATGAGAGGACAAATAACCAGTAGTAGGGACATATTGTATAGATGTTGCATAGAAATATATTAGAATGTAATACTCACAAATGCTTAGAATGAAAACTGTGGACAAAGCCATAATAATGAGCGGATAAAGGGCCAGAAATAAGGACATATTTTTAATATTGCAGTGACAAACTTAGGAAGTTGAGAGAATATATAGGTTGTACATTTGCACTAAGTTTCTGAAGAAGATGAAGTTTGAATTCAGATGTCAGTCATCAGTTTCTGACTGCACTCTGCAATGACTTGCCAATGATTTGCCAGGAAAAAATTGTTATGAGCAAGAGATCACAAATATTAGACAAAAACTGGACATTCTGCACAGATCAGGACAGTTGAGAGGTATGCACTCAAATGTATGTGATACTGAGTTACATCAGTCCAGAGATCATCCCAGTGATATAGCAGGAAGCCACATATTTGTTAAGGAAAACATCTGGCCATCTTGGGAATAACTGGACAGTTGAAAAGTATGAATGTAAAGTATATGGTCCAAACACAGTACAGAACAGTGTACCTGCAGTGCAGAGTATTGTGATATCCCATTTTTGGCATTTTGTACTAAAGCTGTGTTAATAATCTGTAACAGGACATGGGACTGCCATGTAAAATGATCACCCAGGGGAAGTGTATGTATGGAATAAGAACACACAGGTGAATTGTGGGAATGAACACATGGAAAGAGTACAGGTTAAACTCCCGCATGTACAGCAGAGGAAGGCATGTCAATAGAAGATGGCTGCAGCAGCAACACCAACCACACATATCTATATGGTAAAGTACAGAATGTACAGTGAAACTGTATTGTCTGTGACTGTCACACAAGGTGACATAACAATGGAAAGGATGTCTGTGTGAGATAAGCATCCTTATATGAATAATTCTGAGGACATCTATCAGGGATCTGACATACAATTGGGGTAGGCTGCATATTGGGATGCTGTGCAAATTGTTATACAAGAATATGAGTGCACTGTCAGCAGAGGTCTCCAGCAAGGTTGCCCCAGGCACAGGATCATGGCAAACATTACAAGAACCAACCACAATCATGGACAATATCAGAATAATACCACCACTTACCCCCATGCCTCTAACGTAACATATGTGATGTGGAGTGATAACAGATGAACCTGCACACACACACACACACACACACACACACACACACACACACACACACACACACACACACACACACATCACACATACACACACACACACACACACACACACACACACACACACACACACACACACACACACACACACTTGACAAGTATTATGATACATCCACACTGTATGAGGGTAACCACACTCACTGTCCTGGTAATGTAATGTCTACAGGGGGTGTTAGGAGGGACTCTGCTATACCTGTATGTGACAGTATGGTCAATACAGGCTAGTTGCCTTGTGTGCATGGCATATATCTATGGCACAACACACACTGTCACTAATGATATACATGCCATTAATGTTGTCAAACACCTATGAAAGCAGTGAGTGCATAAGCTAAACAGGTAGCACACATGCATCTGGTGTAACAAGTCTCTAAGGCCAAAATCACTGCATTAATGGGCCCAGACAATATCCCAGGATGCTGTCTAAATACCATGACACATGAGCTATCAGGACCCCTGTAATTGCTATTTAACTATAGCCTCCAAACAGGCTTCATGACTCAGGAATGGAGAACAGCAACAGTCATCCCTCTGCTCAAAGGTGGTCTATCTACAGACCCTAGAAACTACAGACCCATAAGTCTCACAAGTTGCATATGTAAAGCCATAGAAAGAATTGTCATGGAAATGGTCAATAGTAATACAGTAACCTCCAGACACTGGACCCAGCCCAGTTTGGTTTTATCAAAGGCAGGACATGCTTAATCAACCTGGTGGACTTCTTTGAGAAGGCAACCAAAGTGATGGACGAGGGCAAAATAGTTCACACTGCCTACCATCACTTGCATAGCAAGATCCCACATATGTTATACACTGGTATTTGGTGATATAGCTGTGCATTATTGATAAACTCAAGAGGTTAGGTATAGACTGGTATATCACCAGGTGGATATCCAACTGCTTCACAGACAGGACCCATGAAGTTAGAGTTGGGGAGTCCACCTCTACAAAGAGGTCATTCACAAGTGGATTCCCACAGGGTTATATCCTTGGACCACTCCTTTTTGGCACTTACTTCTCTGAAGTCAAGGCCAATGTGAATGGTCTCTGGCTGACCACATTTGCAGATGATTGCAAATTAGGATCTGTTATTGAATCCCAGACTGACACAGATGTCCTCCAGGAAGGGCTGTCACAGACAACAACTGGTGTCAGAGCCATGAACTAAAACTAAATGACAAGAAATGTGAAATCATCCACCCCTGGTAACTATCATATTGACAACACACCCCTTAGAGTTAACCCTGCAGTTATGGACATGCATAGACAGTAATATAGCCTTTGACCATCACATAATTCTGCATTCATCAGACCTATCATTGAGTACAATGCCCACTTTGGTATGTACCTAACAAGTTATATCCAACAATTGGAATGTCCACAGACGGTCCTCACTAAAAGATTACAGGGCATAAGTAAAATGTCCTATGCAGAACACCTCATGACCCTATACCTGTATTCTATCTCCTACAGACTTTTGAGGGGAGATCTATGCCTGGCATACAGGGCATTGTCAAACACCACTCTGATGGACCTCCTGCTTATCTACAAAACAAACAGCTCCATAATTACCTGTTCTAAAGAATTAAACCTTGCCTGTGATATAAATGGGACATGCTGCAGAGACAGGTATGTATCACAGAGACTACCCTGTCTCTGGAACTGGCTCCCCATCCATATGAAGCACAGTTCCTCCCTAAGCCAATTAAAGTGCAACTTGGACAATTGGATGGGGAAAGGTTTGGCACCTATGTCTCTAATGGATGCATGAAACCTGTAAATGTTTCATCTCCCAAGCTCCTGCTTATACTTATCAAGGATATCAAACTTGTCAGAGAGTTGGGGTGCATGGCTAGGCTTAAAATGTGCCATCTGGATGTTAGCCTGGTAAACACCTATGAACCTGTTGTTGTTCTGCACTATCAGACAGTCATGTATATTTCCCAGAAAGGATAACTAGGTATGGCCTATAAGTTGTGTGACAGCATACTGTAACAAAGGTACTGCACGTCAGTTATACATCACTGGAAGCTTTGTAGGTATGTACATGAAGAAGGGTACATTGTACACAGTTGTTAGTGTGATGAAGTCTGGGAACCATGAAGTTATAATGGTCTCTGATGTGCATGTTCTTCACATACCCAGTACTTGTGTTGCACTCAAGGGAGTAGTCAGCACTGTGATCACTTACTTACCCTCTACCACAGGACACAGGTCACATGCCTATAGGTCTAATTATAGGGTGTGATGTCCACATTATACTTGGGTGGTGTGTCTGTTTCCTGATTCAACAAATCCCTCCATGTGTTTCGTCAATGTAGGTGTTGTCATGGCTGTGGCAGTAGTCTCTGGTATCTGTTGATACTGTCTGTGTTATATTAATATCACAGTTGGAGTCAATGATTGCACACAGGCTGTAGTCCTTCAGGCAGCTGTTTGGACACAGCATGTGTATGTCATCTGTGATGTCCCTCACTGAACTAATTGGTAGAAATGGTCCTAGCATACACCCCTGATATACCAAACTGATCACTGGAACTGCAATATTTATCACGTTGCACATTTCAACATAGCAAGATCCCACATATGTTATACACTGGTATTTGGTGATATAGCTGTTTATGGCCACATATGACAGTGTCAGTTAAATATCTCAGTGGAGATTTTTGGCAAATGCCTTGACCTGTTCAAGTTCTACATGATGATACTGTTGTCATCATGCATGCCTTCGATGACCCCTTTGAGGACATCTATCAAATCTAATAGACCTGATGTAGCAGTAATAACTCACACAGGTCTGTTGCACATTCCTGGAATATTACTAGTGTACATGTAGAGGAGGTCCATGATGGCATGTTGGTCTACCTCACAGTTGAGGATAGTCAGGATGTCTCTATACATACATGCATCAGGTGCTTCCACCTTATTCAGGTGGATGAATGTTAATGTACACCCTTGTATGGGAGCACAGCCTGAGTGGAGGGTGTGTTGAACTGTGTATTCAGCCGTATCAAGAAGGTATATGTGCTGAGTCATGCCATAGGTGATCTGTGATGTTGTCACAGCACATTGATTCCATGTGATAGACGCGGAAGAAGCTAAGAGAGTGCGTACTGCCTACTGTGATCTGGCCCAGAGTTTTGACACAATCATACATGCAGGTATCAGGATGCCGCGGTTGTACGGCGGTAACATTGTTACCTCACAGCAAGCGGTTCTCCCGTTTGATTCTGTGTGGATTCTGCATGTCCTCCCCGCAGTTGGGTAGTGTTCGAAAGACATGCGTGCATAAATGGGCGTGCCTTCGTTGAACGTTGGGTGTCGAGCTGGCACCTCGGCGTTTCGTAAAAATTTACTGCCAATCATTAACGGACCGGAGTTCCGCTGTGGCAACCCTTTACCAGGAAAAGCCAAAAGACAAACAACAACAACACATGCAGGTATCAATAAGAAACACCCCAAGCTGGGGATTAAACCTTACGTCAGTTGATGGGTAAACAATTGGCGCACTGACAGAACACATCATGTGAAAGTTGGTGAATCATCCTATATCAGTATAGCTGTCAGCACTGGCAAATCCCAGGGATCTGTGCTTGCCCCTTCACTGTTTGAATTGCATTTCTAGACAGTTCAGGCTTAAGTATATGGCTTTTGCCTTAAGAGTTTGCTGATTCTTGCATATTGTGCACAATCATTGAGTCCACCAATGGTGATAATATAGTACAGGAGGAGCTAACACACACACCTGAATGGTGACAAAGACACATGATCTACAAATAAATGCAGAAATGTGCATTTGTAGTGCTGTCCATCTGAAAAGTGGAGTTCCATGTTAACCACAGCATTGACAACAGTCCTGCTATGCAGAAACCCAGTAATGCAAGCACTGGGAATGCATTTAGATAGCAACTTAAACTTTGACCATCAACTGTCCACACTGCTATTGAAAGACTATGTTGTGCACATCCTATGTCACACCATCATATTGATATTTTTAGGATTGTATGACAGCACTGTAGACAAACTTCATTACAGCACTAATAGAATATAATTCTCTTTTTGATATGCACTTCAGTAGACATATGTAGCAGCTGGAGAGACCACAAGGCATTCTCAGCAAGATAACACAGGACCTACACACTATGCAATGATGTGTGTGGATAGATTGAAAGCTATGACACTGTAAACTTTATTTTATAGGATGAAATGACTTCTGCCTGACCCTGCCCTAGTGGGAGTACTGCGTATCTACAAAATGTGAAGTAGCTGATGACATCAACAGTGTTTGTTGAGGAGAAGATGACAGTGTCCCACATGGTGTTTAAAATGCTCTCTGAAATGCCAAGCAACAGCTCACACACACAGTTGACTGCAGTGAGAACAGAACTCCTGTTTTTCTAAGCACATGGAGTACAGAACACAGTACTTTACACAAACACCACAGCTCAGATGGACTGGGAGTGTGTCAGACAACACTTTATAGCTGATAACATCAGCAGTGTCTGTTGAGGAAAAGATAACAGTGTCCCACATGCTGGTGCAAAATGCTCTCTGAAATGTCAGACAACAGCTCGCTCACACACACACACACACGCACACACACGCACACACGCACACACACACACACACACACACACACACACACACACACACACACACACACACACACACACACACACGCACACACACACACACATATGCATGCACACACACACACACACACACACACACACACACACACACACACACACACACACACACACACACACAGTTGATTGCAGTGAGAATAAAACTGCCTACCTATCCAAGTACACGGACTAATGTACTTTATGCAAGCTCCAAAGCTCCATTCTGATTTGGAGTGTGTCAGACAACATTTTGTAGCTAATGACATCAGAGGTGTCTGTTGAGTGGAAGTACTGCCACTATGGAAGCATGACTAGGCACGGCCACATTGGCTGACAGCAGATGATGTGGCTGACCTATGCCCATGAGGATGACATTCCCCTCCCACCAGATGTTCCATCACAAACACTGCTCGTTCCATGACAGACACCCTTCAGTCCATCACAGATGCCCCTAGTTCCAACATGTCATTCATCTGATCCAGTGAATCAGCAACATGGTGGAGGCAGTCATGCTTGTCAGACTGTGCCACATCCGCAACCCGGAGCATTTGTCTGGAGCACCGATGGGAATGTGCTTGCGCCTCCATGATGGCATTAAATATATGTTTAGTGGCACAGAAAGTGACACATGCACCAAGTGGAGGAGGAAGAGTAGACCCCCCCCCTCTGAACACCCCTATTAATCCTCCTGTGTAGCAGCTTGCATGCACTTTGGATACAGCCAGACTCAACAGGCACTGAAGTCACAGTAGCCACACTTCCCCAATCAATGTCCTCATCCTCCACCTATTCAATATCTGTGGGCTCACTGGACTGGGTAGGTGTAGGCCTACTGGCTGTGTCCAATGGAAGTGCAGGGGATGGCTGTATGTCAACCTCAGTGTAAGATTCGACCTCTGCAACCCCCAACTATGCTTCACTTTGGCCACCATCATCATCATCATCATCATCATCAGAGTCTGCTGATACCACTAAAAAAGACATGTGACACAGAATTAACTTATTCATTTCAGTTGTTTGACTATACAACAGTATTCAGCTGTTCAGATAACAAAGCCTACCTGGAAGCTCCTCCTGGGACATGCTTGCTGCCTCGGAAGATGTTGCGCCCACAGCCAGTACATGCTGTCCTGCACTCTCCTAGGAGCTGTTTGGATCTCTTATATTGGCTAGGAACTATTCATTGGGGGGTTAGTGGGCGGTTCATAACAGGCCCTCCTTGGTAGCCATTTGGTCATGGTCCACTGCAGCTGCTCGCCTGCATGCAGTAGTGATCATGTCAGTGGCCCTGTGGCACACATTTTTGTACATTCTGCTTTGGCCACCCACAGCATTCATATTTTGGATGATTTGCAGCCGTATTTGCATCAGGCATGCCATATCACCCCATCCCCTTTCCAGGAGAAAAGCAACATGTTGATGAAGTCCATCCGTGATTACTTGATTATTCCCTATACGTGAAGGGGGTTCTACATGAATTGACATGCCTGAGTGGCATACTTGTAGGTGTTCTAAAAGACAATAGAAGTATAATACACGTAAGTATCACATAACTACAAAAGAACTGTTGGCAGATAAAACAAAAAAAGTAGCCGGTCAGTATTACTCACTGGAGAAACCTAAAACAGTCTACAGATGGGAAACAAAACAACAGGCAGGATGCAAAACAAGGCGAGTAACAAAACCAACACATCCTTGTTTGTGCCATAACAGTAACTCATCTTTGCTCCTCCCCCACACAAAAGACCATGCAAATGACCCATTTTGCTAACAAAACATCTTTGAAATGCTAAAAGTGCTATCAAAGGACCAGTCCCTGAAAACTGTATAAATATTTATCACACAACATTCCGTTTTCATGTCTTAGCAATATGTATACCTGTGAAATGGCTTGACAAACATGCCCATGCCAGCAGTACACTTCTAACTAATGCGTACAGATAAAAGTGGAAAAGCCATTGATTCACATTATTCTTAAATACATTCCAGCATATGCAGAATGTATGTGACAATATGGGAGGATACCTGCTGAAGTTCACTACTCCTCTGTGCAGAAATACCCTGAAGAAAAAGCATTTTTGCAGTCTTCCAAACATATACAACTCTCCTCAGCATCAGTTTGGCTGGGTACACATTTGCCTAGTTATAATACTGTAGATTATTAATGGATTGCATCTGTCTTTGTCTGTGTTTCATAGATGCTAATTACAGCATAAGTAGCTGAATTGCATGCTAATCAACCAATCCAACATGGTGGAGCTATTCAACCAGCTATAAAGCATCCATGTAGACTCCATGCTGATTTTTCCTGTAGATGTCAAAACTTTTGGAATACAGACAAGGAAAGTCTACACAGTCAGAATGTTAGGGGCTGCTGTTGCTTTAATCCATTTGTATGTACTAGAGGTTGTAGCCAATGCTGCTGTTGCTGCAAATAGGTCTAGGCTGAGAAGGAGAAGAGTTGTCATCCCACATTTAACTTATCACAACCTACACAACTTGGAAATTTTAGAGTGCTACAGCGTGGAAAGGGACACACTACAGGAACTCTGTGACCTCTGCCACCCTCAGCTCAGAGCCAGAGCCAACCAAGGGGAACCCATTGCAGTGGAAGCAAAGGTATGTGTAGCCCTCAGAATCTTAGCTACATGCTCCTTTCACAGACCAACAGGGGACATGACGGGGGTGTAACAGGGATTAGCATCCAGGATCCTCCACCAATTCCTGGATGCTATGCTGCAACTTGCCAGTGAGCACATATATTTTCCCTGTAGCTCTGAGGAGAAGGACAGAAATATGCAGCAGTTCTACATGACAGTGCACTACCGTGAAGTACTGGAAGCAATAGATTGTACTCATGTAGAAGTTAAGACACCACCTGGGGAACAGGGTAGGCTGTATATTAACAGAAAGGGCTACCACTCTATCAACTGCCAAGTTGACTGTAATTCATAGGGAATCATCTTGAATGTGTATACTGGTGACCCTGGCAGTTTCCACAACTCAAATATCTAGCACATCTCCCAACTGTACCAAATGTTTGCCAGGGGGGTATGTCCCACAGGGTCATTTACTGGGGGATGCAGGCTATGCATTGGAACCCTGGCTGATGACAAACATCAAAAATGCACACACACCCAAAGAAGAATGCCATAATGAGACACACTCTCAAACCAGAAATATCATAGAGCATGTGCTTGGGCTGCTGAAGTCAAGGTTCTAGTGCCTAGATACATTTGGGGAAGCCCTGCAGCACAATCCAAGGACATGTACAGGAATCTTCACAGTCAGTGCCATGCTACACAACATAATCCTGAGGAAACAGCTGCAACAGGATCAGCAAGGGAAAGGTGTACACATCCCACCACCAATGGCAAGGCCACAGTCACAGACAGATGAGTCAGAGGGGGAACCACCAGCGTTTGTGGGTGTAGGCAGACATAGGTGTGCTCAGATTGCCCTTGCATTGGCTAAGAGATAATGCATACCACACTCACTCACCACCTAAGGACCTAAAACCTTCTTACTACTCACATACATATAATAACATTGATACCAGCAACTCACACAACCTTTACCTCCCCGTGTATTGGCTGTGTACTGCACCAGACAGAGGCAACCCTAAAGTAACACTGTGGCAACTACTGCATTTACAAGGTAAGTCCTGAACCTGGAGTGTATTGTTCAATAATATTATGGCAAATCCTTGCAATGTTTATTTATTTATTTTATTTATTTATTTTACATTTGTTGACTGGGATAGTCCGACTGGATTCATGTCCATTTTCAGCGGAGTCCCAGGGAGAAAAGCTCCAAGGTACAATCAGATAGGATTACTTATTACAATTTATACACTGGTTACATACGTAAGAAGTTATACAATTCCAAAGTTTGAGAAAAACCAGGGTGTAAGTCCAGGATATGTCACACAACTAAGCTAAATTACAATTTTTTAACACCATACTAGAAGAGAGTTAGTCAGGTTTGATACATTGACATAGCCAGTTTAGTTTCAAATGTTGTTTGAGTCTTTTCTTAAATTGATTCAGGGTGGTATGTAGGGTAATATCAGCTGGGATAAACAGACAGTCTTGAGTTATAAGTTTTGGTATTTTGAACTAGCAATCTACTGGAAGATCGAAGAGGTCTAGGATTATTATAGGGGGTAATAATGTTTTTAGTTGCAGGAGTATTGTCCGGATTGTTAAGGACTTTATATGCCATAATAAGTTGGTTATACTGGATCAAACTGAGTAGTTCTAGCCACCCAAGCTCGTTTAGATTGATACAGTGGTGTGTCCTAAAAGGCAGACCAGTGGTAAATCTGGTTGTAGCTGGTAGAGAGTTTGTTAAGAACAGAATTGTTTAAGTTAGTGAGTGAAGGGGATGCAGAGAGAAGAGTTGAGAGTAGGTGAGAGCGTACAGTGGCAATTCCAACCAGTGGGATTAGGAAGAATTTAATCCTGTAAAGTGACCCTAGTTTTTTATTGATGGTTTTGATAGTTTGATTAACATGCAGGTTGAATTTAAGATTATTATCTATGATAACACCTAGTAGTTTTGTAGCGGTGTCTGGGGAGATTATAGTGCTATTATTGGATTTTATGGTAAAGATAAGTGCAGTAGACCTATGAGTTGGGGGGAAAAGTAGCAGCTTTGTTTTTTTGGGATTTAAGATCAGACGATGACCAGAAAGCCAGTTTTCTACTATGTTTAAGGTATTCTGCGTAGATGACCATAGATCTGTCTGAGACGTGGCCGAGCGGATCAGGGTGGAGTCATCTGCGTATTGAATACAGCTGACTTTTGGGATGACAGTATAACAGTCATTGATGAAAATGGAGAACAGAAGGGGCCCTAGTATAGAACCCTGGGGAATACCAAGGGAGTTTGGTAGGAGGTTAGATAGTTTGTTTTGCCATGGACAGCCTGCTGTCTGCCACTCAGATAAGACTGGAACCACTGAATGGCTTGGGTGTCTAGACAGAATGTTTTCAGGGTGTGGATTAGTAGTTGGTGATCAACCATATCAAATGCCTTGGAGAGATCCAAGAAGAGGGCAGAGGATAAATTATTATTGTTATGATTATGGTTTATGGTGTTAGAGAAGGCTAGGAGGGCTGAAGTGGTGCTGTGGTGAGGTCTGAAGCCGTGCGGAAAGTCAGCCAAAATATTATTCTGAATTAGGTGGTGAAGCAGTTGTCAATGAATACATTTTTTCCATTATTTTTGCAAGTGGAGATAATATAGCTATTGGTCTATAGTTAGATAGTTCAGTAGAGCTGCCGCCTTTGTGTAGTGGGATTACAAAGAATATTTTCCAGATGGAGGGGATTTTGGCTTCTGGTATGGTTCGATTGATTAGTATTGAGATGGGGTATGCAATGGCATCTGCTGCTTTTTGTAGATAGCAGGAAGGAGATCAGCAGAGCGTTTAGTTGGTTTTAATTTTTTGATTATGGTATGGATAAGTGAAGTGGCAACTGGTTGGAAACTGAATGAGAGTTGGTTACTGGGGGTGGTGGACTCAGGACCAGGGAAGCTTGGAGGTAGTTAGCTAGCTAGGGCTTGGATTGTCTCAGTGAAGAATTGATTAAAACTATCTGAGACTTCCTCAGGTGGTTTATCAATGGAGGCTGCAGGGGTTGGGGTGGAAGTTTGTCCTGGATGTAATAGTTTATTTATACCTGCCCAAAACTTCTGAGGGTTGTTTTGATTTATTTGCTGAAGTTTATAATAGTAGATTTGTTGTCATGTAAAATGGATTATTTAGTCTCATTCCTTGAATGCTAATATTTAATGTGATTGTGTGAGTCTTTTTGTAGTATGCCATAATGCCCATGCTTTGTTTCTATGGGTGATTTTTAATTTGGACTCTTTAGAATGCCATGGTGCAGTTTTTGACATTGTTTTTATTGTGTGAATAGGTACATGAGAGTCTAGGATCTCAAGGAATTTGTTGTTAAAATAGACAACAGCTTTCTCTAAGGTGAGGTGTTTTAGGACTGACCATTTACATGAGTTTATTTCCTCTTGGAATATGGCAGGGTTAAAGTTCTTATTGTTTTTTTACAGTTCTAAGTATGGGTTGGTGGAGGTTAATGGCTTTATGCTTAATTATATAGATAAGAAGGTAATCACTTAAGTCATCAGGGAGGGTCCCTGACGTATACAGTTGGGGTTGACTATTGATTCGTATCAAATCAAGTCAAGTATGCTTTCTTTATGATTACGTTTACCTATCCTGGCAGGGGTGGCTATGATTTGTGTAAATGCATGCAAGTTAACATGGGTGGTTGGGGATTCTGAGGAACAGGTGTTCCAGTCTATGTTAAAATCTCCAAGTAGTATAGTTTCTCTGGGGTAGGTACAAAATAGCCTGTGAAGGATATCTTCAAGTATAGATATGTTATTCCCTGGGGGAATGTACATACAGATGATATTTATGCATTTAGTAAATATGCCACTAGATTGGCAAACATGAGAGTGGCATGTGGCATGTGTGCAGCAGAAGAGTAGTGTTATTGTAGCATTTGAAGTTTAAGATAGCTTTTTTGGTATTTTGTACAGTTGTATCAAATTAAACATGCATATCTCAACTGTAAAAGCAAATATGCAGGCATTAGTCTGTAGCACACACAAAGAGAGATTGTTTGCTATTTTATAGAGTTGCATCAAATTGAACATGCGTATTCCAACTGTAAAAGTATGTATGCATGCATTAATCTGGAGCACAAACCAAGAGTACGATATTAGACTTCAGTCAGAGGTGGTGTGTTCAAATACCACACTTCCCAACTATACAATAATTGTTAATTCTTCAATTATGTGCAACTTAAAGGTTTAAAGTAAAAGATATATACCAGTGGCACTGGATAACCGGAACATGTATATGTGCAATATATGCGCAAATAAAGGAGTACTTGCTGTAATCTATAGCATAGTGTGCATCTGTTAGGAGCTGCTAATCTTAAAAGTAATAAGTTGCCTGTTGGGAAGTGGTAGTCCTAAGAGTAAAGGTTAAGAAAATAGAGTCAAATAATTGTATAAATGCATTGCATTGTATGTTATATATGAAGGTACTAATCTTATTTCTTTTTCTTTTCTCTCACGCCAACCTTTATCTCTTTCATTTTTTTCGTTGTTGTTTTATTTTATGATGTGTCACCAAAATGTGTCCATGTCATCCAAGTGTACCACATCACAAAATGCTCCACAGCAGGGTAGGCCTGCCCCCCTCCACCGGCCAAGACACCATTGCCCAGCACTTCTGGGAGCCGACCTGGCTGCACCACCTCTGCTGCTCCTGCTATACCTGTACCCCCAGGTAGTTCTGCCCTGGATGATAGGCCAGTGGTTCTCTCTGGGAGCAGTGGCAGGGGTTTTGAGTTTATCACTTGCTCTGAACTGTCAAGGATGGTGTGTAGGGTTGGTGCATGCCTATGCAGGATAGAGGGGCTGCTTTCCCTCATTTTACATAAGACAAGTAGGAACAGAAGGAGATGTCAATAGCTCAAGCCAGTGGCGGCGTGAGGTGACAGTGATGATAGTCCTGTGGGTGAGGACTCAATTCTCACTGTCAACCAGTTTGATGCCCATGGATCCTGGATGTCCCCACCCTCACCTCATCCATGGTGTCCACTGCCCTTTTGTGTCCATCACCTTCCATGTGCCTTGTCTTGTCTGTTCTGTCTGCACTTGCTTCCTCACCTACCCAACTTACATACTTACATCTCTTCCCCAACATTCCTCACTCTGTCTCTCTCCGCACAAAAAAAAAATGGGCACCTGTCCAACAGTAAAAAAAAAAAATCATCCCATACATAGCTTTCCATTTCACACACATGTCCTCTTTACACATTTGATTTGGTTCAATTTGCTATACAACATGATTGTGTTGTGGTAACCCCTCTTTCTCTGGAGGTGACAGTCCAAATTCAGCTAATATTCTGCATATATTATCAGTGCTTACTGTTGAAGAAATGGATAGCAATGGATAGCAATGGTTCTTTCCTACATCCTTCCTGCATATTCCTGTATTGATTTCCATTTGCCTTTCCCCCTGCTTGCTCCCCATTTCATGACTGTTCTATCTTTCCCATTTCTTTTCTGTAATGCATTATTATTGGAATACAAACGTGCACCAACAGGAAAGAAAAAGTAGTTAAAAGTATTAGATACAGCTGTATTCAAACCCAGTACCGTCTGGCCCCCAAAAAAGGAATGTATTACTGCATTAACACCTGCTGCCACAGAGTCAGTTAAGGAGCAGATGTATTCCACAAACGCAATACTGTCATACCTTAGCAATGCTGCCACTGGAAGAGTTACATGACATTCCCTTATGTACTAGTCATTCTTAAAATCTCCCTTTTGCCCAAAGAAAAGCACAGCCAAACCTTCCATTATTCCTCCTTTGTCCATGATAGCACTAAGAGCCACATCGTGCAAACAATGGCCAAAAAATAATAAAATAATAATAAAAAACTGACAGCAAAAACACAATTTGCACACAAATGAAAAGGAGACTGGATGTTAATGAAAGACAACCTGTGAATTGTGCCCTGCTTACTTGCATTTCTAACCTTAACAGATATACATGTAACACATCTAACCTGACACACCCACCTCATCTAAGCATTCACAGTTGCCATCCATTAAACACAAACACTGAGGGAATACCTGGACATTGTTTACATCCCTACATGGATCCAATTATTTGGGATTCAGCAACTCAAGTGAGTTCAGACTTATTTGCATTTTGACTGTGCTGACAGCGTTCAATCTCTACCAAAAGGCAACCATGTGGCTAGGGAAACTGAAGAGGATCTGAATTTTTATGTATTGAACACAGAGGGGTACTGGTTTTTAGTTGATACAGATACATATTCAATATGCTGACATGCAACTGAATAGTCTAATGTTTTTTATAATTATTTTGATTAGCACACACTTTTACACTTTTATCTGTCTGCATTTCTTACAAGTGTACTGTTCATTTGGGGGTGGGGACGCAAAGCTGCATTTGTGTTATTTGCACAAAAAAGTATTTATGTTGCTGTTCATAGGATCATAGGATCATAACAAGTTAATAGGCTAATGGCCCGAGGGCCCTTACAAACCTAGCCATATTTAACCTTGTTACCTTGATCAGCACCTACTGCCCCTGTCCAAGAGGGGCACAGGTGGAACCCCTGAGGTGAATTTACGGTTATGCATCCAGTCATCCAGATTGTATTTGATGAGGGCCAATGAGGTGCTCTGTTTGACATGAAGTGGGGTCTATTTCAAAGATTTGGTAACCTCTGGGAAACACATCTGTCCCTTCAGCAGGTTCTACTGATGTCAGATGCCAGGTTTAGGTCCTTATAGTGAATAACCGCATGCCATTTCACTTGCAGATGTGCAGCATTTCCCATAAAGCAGGGTCAGAGATTGCCTCTAAGTAGTCTGTATGAAACAGAATAAAGTGACAGTGATTTCAGCTGATCCACATAGGATACCTGCTAAAGACCTTTAATTTTACATGTCAGGAACCTCTGTGGTTTCTCCAATTGCTTCAGGTGCTTTGAATGGTACATACCAAAAGGGGAATTGCACTCAATCATTGGCCTTATGAGTGAAGAGTACAGGGAGGTTATAACTTCTCCTTTTATCAAAGGAAAGCCCTTACTTATGAAAAGAGCCATATAGAATGCTCTTCTTACCACTGTGGAAACATGGTGATCAAAGGTAAGGTTGCTGTCAACCTGAATACTCGGATCTCTCACCACTGACTGCATACTTAGAGTATTGCCATTGATGTGGTAATTTGCAGGAACATCGCTCTTACTGAAAGGGCTGATAATACATTTTTTGCATTGAGTTTGAGGCCATGACTTTGGCACGAGTCATTTGTTTGTACAAGACCTTCTTGAAGGATGTTGGCATCATTTGGCAATTCAATGACTACACACAGTTTGTAGTCCTCAGCAAACTTTGCAGCCACAGCCCATTGGTCTTAGCTTGTACTTCGGAAAACTAGATTCCAAACAGTAGAGGTCCCAAGACTGATCCCTGTGGAACGCCACTGGTTACAGGTCTGCTTTTGGAGGTGGATTCCCATATTTTGATTGTATGGGTTCTATCAGTGAGCCAGTTCACAACCCACCATACGATATAAGGGTTGATATCTAGCTGAGAGAGTTTGTCAATGATGTATGAGTGGGGGATAGTGTCAAATGCCTTGGCTAGGTCTAGATAGGGTGTAAGCACAGATTTACCCTCATCCAGGGCCCTGGTGACTGTCTGGAGGAAGTCTACCAGGTTTAAGAGGCATGATCTTCCCTTGACAAATCCAAACTGGGTAGGATCTAGTGTATGGAGATTACCTATATCTTTGTAGTGTATGGAGATTACCTATATCTTTGTTGATAAGGTCAATGACGGTTCCCTCCATGGCCTTGCAGATAAGGCTTGTCAGGCTAATAGGTCTGTAGTTCCTGAGATCAGTAAAAACACCACCTTTGTGCAAGCAGATAATGATGGCTGTTTTACATTCAGCTGGGACAAAGCCAGTGCTTAGACTGTTATTGAAAAGAGTACCCAATGCTGATGCTAATTCTTGTTTGAGCCCATGTAGGATGCAGCCTGGGATGTTGCTAATCTCCTTTTGTTACATCTAGCCGACTGTGACATGTTAAGGTCAGTTCTGTACAACTCTCACACATTTTACGTTTTATTCTGTCTGTGTAGACTCCTTTCTATGGCTGTATTCCAAAAGTTTTGGAATTCACTGGGAACACCAGCACGGAGTCTACAAGATTGCTTTATAGATTGTTGTTGAATAGCTCCAATGTGTTGCCTTGGTTGATTTGCATGCAATTTAGCTGCTTATGCAGTAATTAGCATGCCAAGGGGCTTAACTTGTTTGTGCGGGGGGTGCACACTGCTGCATGGTGCATCCTGCCGTGACAGGCACATGGTGGAAAACCAGCATGTAGACTTTATTGAATCCCACAGTATAACTGTTTAGCAAAGAAAATGACCCATATATTCTCTTTTGTCCTCAAGCAGTGATTCTAAAAATGACACAATAATAGTCATTCAGAATGTAACTGATTCAAAACATCTACCTGAACTGTCTCATTCATAGCTTTTTTCCTGTATGATTTGACATCTACAAATGAAATCTTCTCACCTCTTCAGGTCTCTTCATTTAGCTAGACAATAAAATGCAGACAGATATTTTTATGTAATTGTTTATGAAATTCTTGAGTCTGATAATAATGATATCAAATCTTCTAGGTGCATTTTGTAGACAGATATTTTTACATAAATGTTTACAAATGTCTGCCAAATGTTTAGGTTCTTGTGGAGTCCATTACTAATTATATCAGATAATCTAAGTGAAAATTTTATACATTTTTGCATAGTTTACAAACTGTCAAAGTACAGCAGACATAGCACACTATATTGCTGACATGTAAATATCTATAAATAACTAATTAGCAACTAATTACTAACAGCTTTTTATGATTATTAGCACCTGCTGTCTCAAAATCACACTTCAAGATTACACCCTGTTTAGAAACATCACAGTTAATGAGTTTGTTCTTTTTTCTTTATTCTGTATGACTTGCTTTCTATAGCCAGTCCAGTATATGATGTGCAGTGTTTCTTTGTGGAATGTTACTGTTGGCAAATGTAATTATTGTTTTTTTAGTATCATTAAGCATAGAAAATGGATGATCCATGAAAAAAAACATTTCACAGACAGTGCATTGCGATAGGTCTTAACAAACTTCTAATAAATGCTGTACACTTAGAATTAAAACAGTATATGGATAATGACAAACATGTATTGTAAGTCATTTATTATACAATAAAGAATCATTATTATTCAAAACCAAGCACATTGATTGGGCAGTCCAACCAGCATGCCCATCGTAAATTGAACATACACTAACAGAAAAAAGTTCAACCGCTGAAGTACCATGGTGCAACTAGACTGGGTAACAGCTAGGGACAGCAAAATATGAGAAAAATCAGGTACATTCTTCAAAACTAAAGAAACAGAAACATGTCTGATTTTCCTCATACTTTTGCCCTAATCCTCCTAAATATTTGATTTTTTTAACTAATAATACTAATAATCATAATAATAATAATAATAATAATAATAAAACCAGCAAAGGACATGATATTTTCTACATCACTTCTCTTGCACTACACTGACGTATTGTGTAAGAATGGGAATGTAATACCCATACGTATGTGCAGTACATCAGCAAGTAGAAAACAACTCAGAAGAAGGCTGATAGTGCCATTATGCAAAGACTTTCATCAAGATTCAGCAAGCTCTGCACGGCACGCAGGAACAGTGCAAGAGCTTCTGCAGGCGATATGTCTGCCATGCGATCCAGGAATAAGCTCCCGGGACGTGCACAAGCACTCCTGCACTATTCTTGCACGGACACAGCCCCTGTATGCTAATTTACTCATTTGCTGGTGAAAACCATGCAAATGAGGTGAATTAGCAATCCAGGAAGCAGGCAGACGTCTGTGCAGGAATAGTGTAGACTGCAGAAATGTATTCAGCCAGTAGCTGAATACATTTCTGCAAACTACAAAACGTAGGCATGACAGCTCATACAAATTCATGTTTTAGAAGGGTTAGGTATGCTAAAGGCCAAACACATGGCCACAGGCATGAAAAATAATTTAAAAATTATAAAAATAAACTTTTTTTTTGTTGTTGGCCGATTTCGGCCGTTTAAGCGCAGGGCAGTGGTGTGCAAACAGGATCGGCCCAAAAATAATTAAAAAAGCTGGAAATAAGTTTTTAAACCAAAATCATAATTTTGCCATAGTAGTCAATGGCATGCATAACACAACGATACCATGGAATAGTGGGTGCTAAGGGGGAAGGCTGAGTGTCAGATTTGTAACCATGCATTAGCAGTCAATCCTATACAAATGAGGGGAATGATACTGAATCACAGATTTCCCCTCAGTGCTAGCTTGCACCCAACCATGTAGGTGCAGTAAAACCATGGTGTAAGCCTAAGAGCTAGATGACTTCATAAGGGGATGTTTCATGTATGCTGTAAGCTTACTGGAGCCCTGTGGCCCATGTTTGCCCTTAGCTAAGCACAGCTAAGGTAGGGGTGAATCTGAAACTGCCTAGCAGTCCTTACTTTGCCTAAATGGGTGCGAGCACCATGCACCAGGTTTTAAACAAAACAAATAAAAAAAAAAGACAGGAAATAGCAGCCCTGTTTACATCTAAGCACTGGGTTTGTGCGGCGTGCCTCAGTGTTTAAACAGGAAAGCAATGGGAAGGGAAAACAGCAGTAGGAGGGTAATCAAGGAGAACTAACAGGCAGGTGAAATGTATCAGAACCAGCCAATTACACAGGCAGCAGCCCAGCCCAGCATGCTACTATAAACAATGCAAAAATCTTCCCCTCTGTTTTTTCCCACAAAGTCTACACCACCGGTGTACACAAATGGGGACATTTTACCTAACAAAAGCAACAAAATGATAGGGGCTGCTTTCGCTCTCATAAATCAACATGTGGAAGAGACTGAGGGTGGTGAGGATGACAATGCTGATGAACAACCCACAGTGAGGAGAAGGAGAAGCATGTACAGACCCAGGGTAACCTACCAGGGGCTACATGAGCTGGAGATAGTGGAGCACTATAGGGAGGATAGTGACCTCCTACAGCAAATTGTTGAGCTGTGTCGGCCACGCCTCACACACAGAACCAACAGAGGGGAACCCATCCCAGTGGATGCCAAGGTATATGTAGGTTTAAGAATACTAGCCACAGGTACCTTCCAAAGGCCAACTGGGGATATCACGGGGATCTCACAGGCATCGGCATCCAGGGTACTCCACCAGTTCCTGGATGCCATGTCAGCACATGCCGGTGAGCACATATATTTCCACAACAGCCGTGAGGTGTTGACCAGCAATATGCGTCTCTTCCACCAAATAGCAGAATACTCTGAGGTAGTGGGTGCTATAGACTGCACACACATACACATCAAAGCACCACCTGGTGAGCAGGGTAGGGTCTACAGAAACAGCAAGGGCTTCCCCTTCATCAACTGCCAGGTCATGTGCAATGCCCAGGGCATTATAATGAATGTGTGTGCTGGCAGCCCTGGAAGCTATCACGACTCCCACATCTGGCATATGAAGCAGCTGTACCAGAGATTTACCAATGGGGACATCACATATCGCCACCTAGTGAGGGATGCCGGTTACGCACTGGAGCCGTGGCTGATGACACCCATCAGAAATGCACACACACCCGAACGGGAACTCCATAATGAGGCACACGCACAGACCAGAATCATAATAGAGCATGTGTTTGGGATGGTCAAGTCACAATTCCAATGCCTGGACATATCTAGTGGTGCCTTGCAGTACTCTCCAACTACATGTACCCAAATTGTCATTGTATGTGCCATGATACACAGTATGATCCTGCAGAAACAGTTGCAGCAGGAACAGCAAGGGGCAGGGCTACACAGCCCCCCACCATTGCTAAGGCCAGCACAGGCACAGAATGACTGAGAGGAGGAACAACCTGAGCCTACCCCTGTAGGCAGAAGGAGGCATGCCCAGTATGCCCAGGCTTTAGCAAAGAGGCAACGCATAGCACATACACTGACATGGTAGGAACCCAGGGAATGACACCTCTCTCTGACTGGCACGTACAGTAAAAGGGATGCCAAACATGACACTACCTGTTCTTAACCATGAATAGGGAGTGTACTATGTTTATCTGACATAGTCAACCCTCCAGCACCATCCTCAGTACTGGCACAGCCACAAGGTAAGTCACTCTCACTATCAATTGCTGAATGGAGTAGTATGTTCTGCTACTTGTATCTATGGTATGGATGTGAGCATGCAAGGGAATCGGGTGGCTGAATGGGATGGCAGCAGATAGTAGAGACCTATATGGGCAGCATGAAATCCATAGCAAATACTGGTGTCAACATAGTAGTCAGTACTAAACAAGGTGACAAAACCCACTGCTTGACAGATGGTGGGCCAAATGTGTGTCCATAGGACACACACATGCATGTCAGTGAGGCTTACATACCCAACAACAGTCTCAGCCAGGACAGGTGCAGACAACCACAAAGAAAGGCTGTGCTAAGGCCTCTGATTGATGGCAATGGAAAACAGCCCTCCCTCCAGACTTACACAGACAGACTACAATAGGTCAGGCAATGGGATGTTCCTGTTTGCAGCCGTCAACGTGTATATTTGTTGCCATTTACAGCTCTAAAAGTTCACGTTTGTGAGTTACTTTGTTGCTTTGAAGGTTTACTACTGGCAGCAGTTTGAACCGCACATTTTTGGAGTTATTCATTGCCATCTTTCATTGCTTAAAATCTGTTGACCGCTCTACTTGGACCCTTGGTTGTTCAATTTTTTATCGTTTATAATGGGATGTTAGTTCTGAAGGGTAAGAAGTCTGAAACTGAAATGTAGGTCAATAAAACCTAAGATCTGTACTACACTGATATGCCTCTTGTTTGCATGATAGGTCAGAATGCAGAATGAAATGGAAGCCAACAGAGTACCTCAAATACCAGTACAGTCATAGCAAATGTTTACAGTTGTCAGGTGTGCCCCCCCTCCCCAAATCCTATGTAGAAATGTAGTAACATGTACATGTGGGTATAATAACAGTAGAGCACAGATTAGCAGGATAGATTGTTGCATGTGTACAATATGCAGGGCTCTGCATGTTAGGTTGTTGTGTGTTGTATATTGTGTGAAAGTAGTCAGCATGTAGGCATGGAGAGTTGTGTCCCAGTGGCCAATGGCCAGTACTGTTGATGACAGGGCCATGTTTAGGGAAAATTTCCTTTTCCCCACTGTAGTGTAATCTCAGAGTGAGAATATTAAAGTAGGGGGTGTGTAGGGGGTGCAAGGGGGCTTGCATTAATTTAATGTTTTTTTTTTGTTTTTAGCACACTTCAGTGAAAGTGCTTTTTCGGTGATAGCCCTTTTGCTAAAGTGTGTTCGGTGATATTGGATTTGGACTGTTGAACTTTCATTCAACAGTCCTAGATCTATAGATAGATATATAGATGTATACACATATTTATACATACATACATACATACATACAGACATCTACATATATAAATACATTTCCCCTACGGTTGAATGACTGTGCTGGATGATATGTTTGAGAAAACATCAGATTTATTTACATCTGACATTGCTTAGTGGCAAATCACTCTGGTTATAGTGTGCAGGGTCCTGGGTTTGAGACTTACAAAGAATGATTATTTTGTTGCTGGGCAGAACAGGGGCTGTTGCAGGTAAAGTGATTAAGGCACTTTAAAGCAGTTGTAAGTGGCATTGCATGGGTTTGCTCAGAGCTAAGTGACGCTTATGTGAGCTTAGTTTTGCTTACTCCCCCTTACGGCTGCTTAAACCCACACTAATTTGAAGAGTGATCCAAGCAGCAGAGAGCTAAAAGAGTGACTTTCTACCAGATATAAGTATTTTTTGTGGCTTTCCCACTGTTATTAAGCTAGCGACTGCATTTCGCCTGTTTTACTGCTACTTTAAGTGATTTCTGCATTTTACACTGTTTATTGCACTTTAAGTTACTAATTGTTGCAAATTGTTTCTGTAGGCTACACACTAAAGTGCACTAGCCGATTTACAGCATTTATAGCATTTACTGTCTGTTTTTTTTCCTTGTCTCTGTAATAAAACAAAAAAATCTCTTGTATTCCTGCCTTACTGAATTAGAGTAGTCCAGTTTCAGAGTTGCTGATCCCTGGGCTTTGTTTTTAGTTCCTGTTACTGATCCATTGCCTTATTAGGAAGGAGGGAAGTTTCTTTGCTTGCCAGTGGGAGTGGGAAGCACTGAGTGGCCTTTTTGTCCGATTTGGTGAAGTTTCAGCCAGAAACTAGTAGTCCATTGGTCGTTTTGGGCCAATTCCTAGCTCCCTTCAGCCCCCTGCTATAAAACACGCTAAACGTGCATAAGCGCGATTTAGCGCAGAGTTGCCACTGTTGCACACAAGAGCAGCGGTGGTTAAACAAGGTTAAACTATTCGGGCCATCTAAATTCCACTCTTCAAATTTTCCCTTAGAACTACCTTCCTCGAGCTGTACTGCTGATCTAACCAGCATATCCTATAACTGAAAAGTTCATCTCTACTTGATTCCCAAGTAGACTATTCTCTATCTGTAAAGCCTAGCACTTACTCCTACAGTACTTGCACCTTGATAAAGCACTCTTATTATAGATAGAACCCCACCAGCCTAAAACCCACTTCCCCCGGAGTCCTTTGAAAGTCTCTTTATCTACTACTTCTAGTATGTCGAGGGATCAGTTGCTAGTGTCCTCTCCAGCTCAACTGGTGAACCTGGGAATATTGAGGCAATGTTACAATTGCCTCATGTACACAGACAATCCTCTCCTTCTCCCACAAAACACAAATACATGCGAGAGATGCAACTATACGGCCAAACTGGAGGCTGAGCTCTCTCAACATAGGACTGGCAAGACCAGACAGGAGGAGAAGGTAACCACACACAATACATACCCAGTCACACATGGTACCATCACAACTTCAAATCATACACATACTCACACAAAGACATACTCGGAGGCTCTGATCAAAAATTTACCAAAACAGCAGAGGCCACCAAAGCAGACACCCAAACAACTACCACCTCACGACCCAACACATGCAACACATAGACCACACAGTCAGAGTGTCAAACAATCACAGCCCTTAAGGCCAAACAAAATGCCAGACACACTTGTCATTGGTGATTCCATAGTCAGACACACTGACGTCCCGTTCACCAGACTGAGTAAAGAGAATGTCACAGTAAGCTGCCTGTCGGGCGCTAGAATCCGACACATAACGCAAGCACTCAGGTCTCTCAACAGCAGGTACAAGTACGACTCAGTCATTGTCCACACTGGTGTCAACGACCTGAGATGTACCTCCTTGGACTACATGAAAAGGGACATCGAGGAGCTCTCTGATTATGTAGCCCAGGCAGGTATGACCCTGACCTTGAGCAGTATCCTACCTTCACCTAGAATGATGCCACAATACAGTGATAAGATGATCAGCTTTAATAATTGGCTTAAATTCTGGTGTCATTCAAAGGGGATCCAATGTCTGTCTGCCTGGGATGACATGCTGGACAAGCCACGCTGCTTCGCAAGGGACGGCTTGCACCTGTCACCCCTGGGCTTCCGGATATTGGCAAAGGCTCTTGCCACCCCCATATTGTCTTTTTTAGGCAAGGCTCAAATTCTAAACCTACCACCCTAGAACACCAAAAAGGAAAAAAACTAAGGGTAATGCTGCTCAATGCCAGAAGTCTCAATCTCAAGATGCACGCACTCGAGGCCCTTCTCAATATGGAGAACATCGATGTCTGTGCTGTGACAGAAACCTGGTTCAAGGCTCCTGAGAGCATCCCAGCACTAACAGGTTTCACCTCATATCATGCGTTCCGGCCCCAAAATCCGGACAACACCAAGAAAGGAGGGGGGGGTGTCCATATTCATAAAGGACACCCACACCTCAAGGTTGGTGGCAACGCACGATGCATCGGAGACCATCCAGGTGCAATTAACCATAGGCAAGACTGCTCTGCAATTTGTAGCATGTTACAGGCCACCCTCTCAAACTCAGGAACCTCACATGGCCTTCCTGAAAACATTGGAGGGGATAAATGTATCTCCAAACACCATCATACTAGGTGACTTCAACTACCCTAATATAGACTGAGAACACTACTCAAGCCCGAACACTCTAAACCAAAGATTCCTGGAGTTCATAAACTCAAATGCCATGGAACAACTAGTCACCATCCCCACAAGAGGAGAAAACATACTTGATCTCATCATCACGAACATGGGATCAAAATGTTCAACACCGGAAGTATACCCCTCACTGGTGAGATCAGATCATAAACTAATCTCGCTGGAGGTCCTCATCCCACCCCCACCTGAAACAAAAAAGACCACAGTGAAAAACTTCTCAAAAGCCGATTTCACACTTCTAAAAACTAGTGTGGTCTCCTTTAAGGCCCCTGAGCCAGTGGTAAACATTACTCAAACCACTGAATCACTTACAAATGTCTTCTACCAGCACCTACAGGACTGCATGGATCAGGCAATCCCAAACAAAACTAAGACTCTCTGTACCAAAGGCAAGCATCCAGTCTGGTGGACCCCAGCCATAAACAAGCTCTACAACAAAAGGAGGAAGCTACTACAAGATAGAGCAAAATCCTTGAAAGGTAAGACACCTTTGATCATTATAAGTAAAAACTAAGAGCTCTCATAAAATCATCCAAGGCAAATTTTGAGAGAAAAATCGCCAAGGACTCTAAAGACAATCATAAGGCCTTCTTTAGCTATGTTAGAAACCTAGGAGGAGACTCCCAGATATGCTCAGAATTAGTTCAAAATGATGTGAAAATTACTGAACCTACACACATTGCCAATATACTGGCTGACAGGTTCAGTGCAAACTCCCCCAAAAGGAGAGATATCTATTCCAGAGGATTGTAGCCCCGCAAACATCTCCAACGGCCAGGTGAGAACTGCCCTCACTAAGGCAAAAACACAGCATCCATGGGACCGGATGGTGTCCCCGGCTGTGTGCTTCACGAACTCAATGAGGAATTAAACCCACAGTTAGGACAGCTGTTTAATCTTAGCCTCACCTCAGGATACACCCAAGGAGTGGCGACGGCGACTGTGGTCCCACTTCATAAGGGCGGTGCCTCCACAGACCCTGGAAATTACCGCCCATTAGCTTGACAAGCCTTATCTGCAAAGCCATGGAGAGGATCATAATGGAACTCATAAATAAAGACATAGGGAACTTGCAGACTTTGGATCCAACCCAGTTTGGCTTTGTCAAAGGCAGATCCTGCCTCTTAAACTTGGTTGACTTTTTCGAGACAGTCACCAAGGCCATTGATGAGGGAAAGGCAGTCCATACAGCCTACCTCGACCTGGCAAAGGCCTTCGACACAATACCCCACTCAGGTATCATCGAAAAACTCATCAGCTTGAATGTAAACCCATACATCACAAGATGGGTTGCAAACTGGCTAAGTGACAGAACCCACAGGGTCAGAGTTGCTGGAGCCATGTCAGACTCAAAGCCTGTCACAAGTGGTGTCCCACAGGGCTCAGTCCTGGGTCCACTCTTGTTCGGCATCTACTTTTCTGAAGTACAAGCAAACACAGGAGGGTTATGGCTGACAAAGTTTGCAGATGACTGCAAACTGGGCGCCATAGTCGAAACACATCTGACACAGATATCCTCCAGAAGGGCCTCACAGTACCGGATATCTGGTGCCAGAGTCATGACCTGAAGTTACACGCCAAAAACTGCATAGTCATACCCTTCGGGAAAAACAAGGTTACCACTAGCTACCATATAGGTGGCAATCCACTGAGCACAGGAAAAGTCATCAGGGATCTGGGGACCCAGGTTGACAGTAGCCTTTTGTTTGACACTCATGTTGCTAAAGTAGTTAGGAAAACCTTCTATATCGCCCACCTGATCATGAAGGGATTCACATCTAGATCAAGGGAGGTCATCGTCCCCCTGTACTCATCACTCATTAGACCTATGATTGAGTACAATGCCCCGTTCGGAATGTATCTGACCAGACACCTGCTGCAGCTTGAAAGGCCCCAAAAGTTCCTCACCAAAAGGATAAAGGGTCTCAAAAATATGTCTTATGCTGCCCGACTGAAAGAACTCCAGCTCTATTCAGTCTCATACCGCTTGCTCAGAGGTGACCTGTGTTTGACATATAAGGCCATGTCAAACCCAGATTTGATGAATATGCTTCACCTCAAAAAATCTAGATCCCTCAGAACCACAAGGGCAGGAGACTTAAACCTTGACACGGTTATAAATAGAACGTGCTGGAGGGACAGATTCATCACCCAGAGACTCCCTATGCTGTGGAACAAAATCCCGGTACATGTGAGGCAGAGCACCTCTCTGGCCTTGTTCAAGAGGAATCTTGACCAATGGATGGGAGATTGCAGATATACCCCAGGGATTACTTCAGTGTCACTGCTTGACAGAGGTACAGCAAAATGATAGGCATAGTTTTTATTCAAACTAAAGGGGTGGCGAAAGCCACATAACTATGGGCTAGGCTTATAAATGCCTTTGGGCAGATAGCCTAGTATGAACCTATGAACCCATGAACCTATAAAGAAAAGAATAAAAAGGAGATAGGAAAGTGGGGAAATTGGGGCAAGCAGGGGGACAAACAAAAGGAGAAACAAGTAGGGATGTGCAGGATGGGTGTAGGGAAGGACCATAGCTCTGCATTTCTTTGGAAGCAGCAGGTGGTTTCAGTGTGGGCAATTTAGAATTTGGAGCCTCACACCCTACAGGGGGGTATGTGGGCATCATACAATACAGTTGATTGGTAGGGTTAGATTGTGTGCTGGGTACATGTCTCTGGGCGAAATGCAGAGCTATTTATGGGGCATGCTTTTTTTGTGGGACAGATGCCCTTTTTTTTTAAGGTAACAATGGGATGTTAAGGAAGGATTATTGGTAAGTGTGGTGAGGGTGTTTTGGTAGAAGAGGTTGCATTTGTAGACAGACAAGATAGACAAGACAGCAGACAGGGGCAGTGTATGACACATGGGGGATAAACACCTTCATGGGGAATGTGGTTGGGAATCTGAGGCTCATGAGCCCTCCAGATGGTAGTACTGACACTGATATCCCCACCCAATGGCATTCACCACTACTCCTTCACAGCCCCAAAGGTGGCTGTGTTGGGGGCTGGGCTGGAGTGGCCGTCTGCCCCTCTAGCTGTGACAGCCTGCCCTCCACCTGGCACAGGCGGTCATCCAGCTCCATCTAGAGGACACTGTGCACCATGCCACAGACCTCATCCTGGGTGACAACGTCCTCACCGCGCCCATCCCCTGCAGCAGTTGGGGTGGTAGAGGTGGATCCGCGGGATCTGCCTTCCCATATGTACTATGGTGTGGAAATTAACAATGAATACTGGTTAGTCATGCACAACACATTACAACATTAGTCAAAATAGCATGCATGGATATTCCCATTTACCCAAAACAGTGCAATTGGAACAGTGCCATAGCAAACAGAACCCATGCATGTATGGAATGGCATTCAGGGTTGCAGCAGCATGCCTGTTAGTGGTATGTCAGGCAGGCAATAAGATGATTATTCAACAGGGAATATTAGTATGCACACAGTTTAAACAATGATAAACCAAACGCAACAACGGTCCCAACAGTAGAGGTTTGTTTAGGAACTTACCCATGTTAGTTTCAGTGTGATGGTTGGATCAGTTGAGTGGAGAGGGAAGGGAACAGATTCAATTGACAACTGCTATCAAGTATATTTGTCAGTACACTACTATTCACTTCTTTACATTCTGACCACACTTACACACTACCTGGGCCATAGAGCTGCTAGAGCACACCAACAGCTGTAGATATCAACAGAGCAATTGTACCCTTATTTTAGTTATACACATCAGACCTGTTTCTATACCAATTTCTTTACCTGTGGGCCTGTGCAGATGAACTGTGTGCACAGTACATTCCTGTTTCTACACATATTTCATATTCACATATTAGTTGCATGCCCTGGAGTGTGTGTAGTGTCTTTCACATACATCTACTGTGACATTCTCTGTGTGCAGGTTTCTTGTCAACTGGTAAAGCTATCTGTGACAGCGTGACACTTAAGGGGCTTGTCTGGGCCAGACTGCAGAATATGGATGTCTAGCTTGCATCTATTTGTAGAACTGGGGCTGATCAACACAACAATTGTACAGCTTTCATAGTTATAAACATCATACTAGTATTTCTTTTCAGATTTCTTTACCTATGTGCCCTGTATGGAAAATGTATGTCTTGCAGTACATTATTTTTTTCTATTCAGATTGCAGTTTACAACTGTAGAACCAGACTGAGATGTTAGTAGTGGTCGCTGTATTCAAACAGTGATGTGTGTACAAAATTGAACTACAGACCTAGTCCTTACCAGACTGAGTTACTGGGGAGGTGTTGTGTGTTGCTTGTGACATTTCTATCTAGTAGATATTTTTGTGCACAGTACTTTTATTATCACATTTTGCATTATTTGTTTCCCATTTTCAGTACAAATTATGCATACACAACAGACATTGGTGTCACTGTTTGTGAAACATGTGCACATTAGCTGGATTGCACATTTGACTATTTTACCACTTCATACTGCAATTTAGATTCCTTAGTACACAGTGTAGGTTTTAGGTCTGCACCAGGTAGTCTTATATTTTTCTCAGTACATTCACAGCTACATACAGCTGAAATTGAAACGTTAACACAGGACAATGCAGGCAGACAAACAAGTAAAACACATTCTGATGGGAATATGCACTGTTGCTTTTTTCCAGTTATTTGACATGTCCATTCTAAAGTATGCAGACAAGCAGTGCTAAATCAGTTCACCTTAGTTAATGCGTTTTGTAGGACATACACATTTCTATTTATCAGGTACAAGTGAGATGACACACGCCAGTGTTTGGGATCACGTTTATTAGTTTTGACATACATATCTGTGTACAGTTCAGAACTCCACAATTACTATTCCTGCATGATCTGCACAGGGGAATGCTTTTCATTTCTAACTGTTACAGTAGCCCTGACATGGCACTTTCTTGGCAGGTTCACTCAGGCACACTCATAAATATTCTAATATTCCTCTCCTGCATATTGTACCTTGTTTGATACTGATATCTGTATTACACAGGAGCTGGGAATACTCCATTGTAACACTGGAAGCCTGACACAGGCATTTATTTCTGACTTTTACAGCACAATTATATATACAGGCAGTACTACCATTACTATAATTTTGATTTCTTACTGATAATAGTAGGGTTATTCTGTACTCACCATACTGCTGATACATCTGGGCCAGTTGCTGGGCATTTGTCTGCACATTCTGGAACCTCTCCACAGCAACTGTATGGGGAGACATCACACATTAATCACACCTGCACAGTCACAAGTTGAAATTTTTCCATACTTGGTTAGAGATACATAAGACTGCGTGCTTACAGACAGGTAGGACATCCTGCGCTCGGGCTTCTTGGTTCCACTGGTCCAGGAGTGCACCCTTCTTGTGCTTCAGGTCATTATTATGATGATGTACCTGCTCTCCAGTCCAGGGTATGCCAGTGGCACTGATGAGATCACTTGCAAGCTGATCCCTGGCCTCAGCTTTGTACTGCGAGCCCTAGTACTGGCCCTGCAGAAGCCTAACCATGACCTGGATGCCCCAATGCTGTGCTCAGAAGTGCACACATTCTCCAAAGCCAGCCAATTTGGTCCTGCTGTGTGCAATCCCAAATGGTTATAGCTGTATTCCCACCTGTGCAGTTTAAATAGGGCAGTTTTCCCCGCACTTTTTCTTGATTGGCCGGTTTTAATATGCTGCACTATGCTTAGCTCCATGCAAATCTGCATAGCAATGCTGACACCAGCTAAGCAGAGCTGAAAGCAGTTAAGCAATGCTTACACTAGCAAAGCATTGCTTAAATATATTTTTTCATTAAATTTATAACTTATTTTTTGCATTTATATTTTACATATTCCCACCCCTACTGTACTATACGTGAGACATATGATTGACATCTATCATTCACATTCTTTAAAAGTTTATTAAATAATTTTTCAGATGGGGGACTCGAACCGAGCATGTTCTGCATGCTATACCATGGCAGTTCTACTATACTACAGCAGCTTGATGACATTTTCTGTCACAGTAGCACTTGTCTATAATTTTCAGGATTTCAGCCAGGCTAAGCATAATGGCGCACTGCACAAACAATCTGCATGGCGCTTAAACTCTGGATTTATTTCATGAAAAAAATATCATTACTTTTTTTTTATTTTGTATTCCTTTTCTCTTGCCCTACTGCTTATATGCATGTAGGGTAAGAGTGCATACATTTGGGGGGGTGCACTTGAAGACTGCTGCCTTCTAGGTGTTTGTGGTACTTATTTAATTTTTTCAGTGTCCATGGACAATGAAATGTTAGCTATTTACATTTCCGTGTCTGCAGACACTCGTTTACTATATAATATTATAGCCAGGCTCTAATATTATATAGATTGATACTCATCCATGTCAGAAAGTGCCGTATGACACTTTCAGAGCAAAGGAGGTGTGTTTCAGGTGCTGGCACTGCTGACACATGCCCCCTGTGCTCGTTCCTGATTCATGTCCATTTAGTTTAGATAGTAGAGCATCTTCATGCATATGCAATGTGCACTGCTATCCTAAACGGACATGAACCACTCCATGCAAGAATAGCCTTATTCTTTCATGGAGCTTCATGAATCTAGAGGATTATTTGTGCAATCCCAAATGGTTATAGCTGTATTCCCACCTGTGCAGTTTAAATAGGGCAGTTTTCCCGCACATTTTCTTGATTGGCCGGTTTTAATATGCTGCACTATGCTTAGCTCCATGCAAATCTGCATAGCAATGCTGACACCAGCTAAGCAGAGCTGAAAGCAGTTAAGCAATGCTTACACTAGCAAAGCATTGTTTAAATCTATTTTTTTATTAAATTTATAACTTATTTTTTGCATTTATATTTTACATATTCCCACCCCTACTGTGCTATATGTGAGCCATATGACTGACATCTATCATTCACATTCTTTAAAAGTTTATTAAATAATTTTTCAGATGGGGGACTCGAACCGAGCATGTTCTACATGCTATACCATGGCAGTTCTACTATACTACAGCAGCTTGATGACATTTTCTGTCACAGTAGCACTTGTCTATAATTTTCAGGATTTCAGCCAGGCTAAGCATAATGGCGCACTGCGCAAACAAGCTGCATGGCGCTTAAACTCCAGATTTATTTCATGAAAAAAATATTATTACTTTTTTTTTATTTTGTATTCCTTTTCTCTTGCCCTACAGCTTACATGCATGTAGGGTAAGAGTGCACACATTTGGGGGGTGCACTTGAAGACTGCTGCCTGCTAGGTGTTTGTGGTACTTATTTAATTTTTTCAGTGTCCATGGACAATGAAATGTTAGCTATTTACATTTCAGTGTCTGCGGACACTCGTTTACTATATAATATTATAGCCAGGCTCTAATATTATATAGTTTGACACTCATCCATGTCAGAAAGTACCGTACGACACTTTCAGAGCAAAGGGGGTGTGTTTCAGGTGCTGGCACTGCTGACACATGCCCCCTGTGCTTGTTCCTGATTCATGTCCATTTAGTTTAGATAGTTGAGCATCTTCATGCATATGCAATGTGCACTGCTATCCTAAATGGACATGAACCACTCCATGCAAGAATAGCCTTATTCTTTCATGGAACTTCGTGAATCTAGAGGATTATTTAAGAAGGGTAAGCAATGTCTTTCTTAAATAATGTCTTTATATAACAGCAATAGCCATCTCCTTGATGTAGGTATCACAAGATTAACCCATGATTGGCTTTATCTAATCATTCAGATTTCTCCCTACCATGGCAGCTGTAGGTAAATCCTGTGATATCCACATCAAGTCATGGGCAATTGCTAAAACAATACATATCCATGAGCTCCAAATAAGAAATCATAAATATGCTAATAGACTAATGAATATTTATACATACTCAAAGCACTAAATAAAAAGTAACTTTCCTGAAATGAATATCCAGAGAATAAAATGATAGTATTCAGCAGGATTCATAATATCATGGCACTGTGCTAAATAATGCAGTATGATTATTGCAATGTGCCTAACTGATTAGGGGGATGGGATTGGCATGATGGTTAATGTCTTTACCTCACAGATATAAGGTATAGGCTTGATTCTGAGCTCTGGTTATTGGCTAATCTTATAATAGTCTGCAGACTGATTAATTAATACCTATGAATTTAAATATGAATGACAAATTATGCACAACACAGTAGCAGCATGCTTAGGAATAGGCTGTATAGTAAATGGTAAAGATCTGTTTTAGTAGTAGCCATGATACTACAGCAGACGCCATGCTGTCAGTGGTCTCATGACTACAGTGAAAGGCAAATTGAGGTTACTTGCCCAATACTAAATGCATTCATGCATGCAGTGCTGGACATTACATTTGAAATATGAGACTGCAAGTAGGCCTCACTATAGAATAACAAAGAGCAGGCTTAGTGCTTTATAAAAATGGGGAAGAAAGGGGCGATAGTAAAGCCAAACATGAGAAATGAGTATGCAGAAGAACACAAGAATGGTAACATGAATGGAAGACAGGCTGGAAAAGAAGGGCAGAGTTCTTGTAGATGGATGTGGAAGAGAGATAACAGGAGATTGGTAGCAATAAAAATGAGTCAGGAGAAAGAAGGATATAGGGAAGGTGGCAGGAGTAAATAAACATAAAATGTGGATAGTGACTGACAGTGGATGCATGGACATAAGACAGCAGCAATAGTGGAGACAGGCAGACAGACAGATGTTGAACAACTGCTGATGGGAAGGACTAGAAACAAGCTATAGAGACTGGCTCACAAAGAAGCAGAGCACCATGATGGCTGATAGCATGGGATACATATAACCTACCTAACCAGAAAAGAGGGTATCTCACTCAGATGTCAGTCAACTACATGGTTGACATCATGAGCATGGGCTCCCCCTGGTGACCCAGTGTATGAAGTCTCTATCTGCTGCACATTAAGTGTTGGCATCCAGCAGTTAGTGGGGGCACTCAGTCATGATCAGCCACCGTACTTCCATCTGTGTGACAATAAACAGACCTCTCTGGATTACGTTCATAGGCTAATCCTCTGCACCCTTGTGAGAGATAGCCACAGAAGCCATGAATGAGCCCTCCAGGTTACCTTCCACAGGGGACAGTTTCAATCCACTGCAAAAAGTCAAGCCTGGGGACTCCTGAAGATTTTCCAGCAAGAGCATTGTCTGAAGCAAATCCAGGTGGCCACCACTGCACTTTAAGCTGCACCACATCCAATCGTGCAGAAAGAACAAACAAAAAGAGAAAGAGGAAAAATACCAAGTGCACTACAAATTTGTTTCAGTCTTACAATGAACCTATCTACACACTGCATTAAACCCACTGCCTGGAGAATGTGTCACATCTAGTTAGGTTATCCTCACAATTATAAACAATCTCTTCTGCCACTGTTAAACAAATAACAGATAGTAATCCATACATAATATCCTTGATGACATAATGAAATTAGAATAGGTGTCATTTAAGGATCTACAATTCCAAGCCAGGTGTGCAGTTCTTTCAACAGTATGATTCATTCCTTTCTCTTCATAATCTCTGCCTCCCGCTGTTGATGATAGTGCTCACCAGAGTAGTTGATACAAGTAACATCACTCAGTACCTTGTTAAGCTGTTACCAGGCATTAAACTTATATTATACAGGACTTTCATACTGCCTTACAATAGGCTCACTATACACCTTGTATAGCAAATGGAGACATTTTTTTCCTCTTGGCTGCACCAAGTAGGTGCCTTCCTGCATATAGTATATAAAGAGGCCAGGTCCACTCAATAGGTGTTAATGTTGAGGAAAACTGTAGCTGTTTGCACATGACCATATTTACTAGACACCATGTGATAAGCATTCCTGGGCAGCAAGATTGCACAATGGGAAGTATTCTTAACACAAATAGGTAGTGCTATGAGCTTTGCAGTGTCTGTGCACATACACACTGTGCACATGACCTCCTAGAATGGATATGGGCAGAGACCAGCATGGCAGTACTGATTGTGCCATATAAAACACCTCATTAGCATAATTACTATGTTACAAGTTTCAATTCAGCATAAAAAAACAGTGATTGCCATCGTACGGGAGAGCATATTATGACAATCAATTTAGGAAATGGTGTATAATGCATTAATCTATTTTTATTTGTTATCGCATTAGGCAACTATTTATGTACACTGGTCCAATGACCCTTTCCAGGCATGAAAGCAGAACAGTAGATACAAGTTACATGCACAAGTCAGTTAATGTGATACAATGCTATATATAGAAAACATGGCCAGTTATCAAGGAACTGTTAAGTATGCAATATTAATTAGAAAAAAATGTTGTTTACAAATAATGGTGACTAAAAGAATACAAAAATGTAAAACATTTGAAGTGTATTGTATTATTGCCAAATAGGTATACTGTCTGTAGACAAAACAACTTGTAATGGTCTTAGCAATGCAGGGTGCATACAAGATGCATGGAAGCAAAATGAACAAATAATGTACAGAAGAGTGTGTGGTGTAATACAGCATAAGAGCATGACAGGTGACTGTCATGTCAGAGGGGAGAAGGTGGGTGGCTCACATAACAAGGTACTTAGTAAAATGCCATGACAGGTTACTGCCCCACTGGCAGGGGCTCACCCTAACAGGGAAGTTAGCACAAGGGCATGACAGGTTATTGTAATGCTGTGCAATACTGAGTGGGGAGGCTCAACCCTAAATGAAATAGAGCATAAGAGCTTGACAGGTACTGCCTACTGGAGGGGCAGATGGAAGGCATACCATGACAGGGAACAGAGAACAAGGACATAACAAAATAGGTACTGCCTGCCATGGGGCTCTCACCCTGACAGGCAACAGAATATAAAGTTATGACAGGTACTGCTTGACATGGAATGGTCATATTAACAGGGAAAAGAACACAAAAGTATGACAGGTGCTGTCTTGCTGTAGGAGGGCTTACCCTAACAAGGGAGGAGAAGAAAAGGTTATAACAGTTTACTGTCCTGTTATTGAGGGGTTCTCCGCCTGATGAAATGGTGGACATGAACATAGTAGGTTACTGCCCTGCTGTTTAGAGTATGAAACAATGAACCATATACACCCAGACAGCAAGACATACTATATGGGATATGAGGCCTCATATACAGAGGCCACTGCACATGCTCTTAGGACAGTGCTGACAGATGGCAAGTAGAACTAGCATGTCCATTGCCATTGTCAATGTGGCACAGAATTTGAATGGAGACTGCATATTACCAGGCAGGTCTGTAGCCAGAAAATGGCATAGGATGAAAGTGCTAACATGTGAATTATGTTCAAGGACATTCATATATATGCACACGCACGCACACACACACACACACACACACACACACACACACACACACACACACACACACACACACACATGCGCACACACACACACACACACACACACACATACACACACACATATTCTGATGCACATGAATAATCTAAAAATGTGCCTGTCTTTTCATGGGAAAGAGAGAATAGCAGTGGCTGGAAAAGGTCATTCCACCAGAGGTAGAGATACTACTATAGACCCTATGCTCACATGCAGTGCATATATCTGAGAAAGGTAAACCAGGTAACACTTTCTGGGAGCACATGTGGCAGAATAGTACAGGACATCAGTGCTTTGGATGGCCGTAACACAATACCAGTACAGGTGCATCACAGGATTAGTGATATGATACGGTATGTCATGACCAAGGCACATCAATGAATTTCATATTTTGTACTTTTCCTTGATATTTATCTGTGCACCTTCTAAGTTTTTCTGCCTCTGCTGATGTCTTTAGTATATTATTTGGGGTCTGTATCACTTCGTCGAAACGGCAGAAGTTCTAACACCATATGTTTGAACTTCTAACCTGGAAGTGCAAAACCACAGAAGGCTTTGAACAGCAATTTTTTTTCCCCAGGGAAAAAAAATCGCTGTTCCAAGAAACACACACACAATACAAGCATGCCAAAAAAAAACAGCAATCCACACACATACACTTAAAATCCTACATTTAACCCTACACTAAACTGTACATACACTACTATCTATCCACTTACCTTAACCCAAACTCTAACCCTAAGGTCCGTCACTATCGCATACTCACCTGATCCGTGCCCTAACCCTAACTCACCTATGCCACCCTAACCCTAAAGTCTGTTACTATCGTGCACCCACCTCACCCGCACTATAATCCTAACTCACCTAACCCGCGCCCTAACCCTAACATCCACACAATCGCACTTACCTGAACCCAACCGGTAATGTTCCACCACAGTGCTGAAAATCGTGAAGCCACAGAAATGGCCCACCGAATTCTTTCACTGGGAAAGAATTCGGTGTTCCGCGGTTTCACGATAATCAGTTTTCGAACTGCTGAAGTTTCAATGAACTGATAGGAACCCTATTATTTGCACTGGTGTATAATAGATCCTTGTCTGTTCTAATATGCCGCATTGCTTTTATCACATCTATCTGTCTAATTATTTTTGTCGATCTCTTCCCCATTCTATACTCTTCTAACAGTAACATTTCTTGTTATAATTGCTTTGTAGTTTTCTCTATCCGATACATCCATTATGGAATTTGATTTCTTCCCTTCCTTTCCCTAATTGTCCTGGATTTTTGTGGTAAAACGTTATCTGTTATTAATTTAGGTGCACAATAATATATTCTATTTACTTTTGTTATATCACATGAATTTCTGTTAATAGTCTTCATTACTGTGTTAATTTTTTTATGAAACTTAACATTTGGGGTTTTATTGACTTTCTGTATTTCTTTCATCAATCTTAATATATCTTTCCATTTCTATTAAATCAAGCAACTCTTCCCATAGATTGTTTTCATCAAAGCTGAGAGCATATTCTTTATTCTCCATTTCCTGCAGGAATTGTACAGAAAGTTCCAGAATATCATCCTGTGACACATTCTCTTCAGCTGCATCCTGCATCATCAGTTACTCTTTCTTATGGGAACTTACTGGCTTATCACATCACAATATTGACTGCGTCAGAGTTGCCACCATTTCATATTCCTTCCCTTGCAGTGCAACTCCAACAGAACTTTTGTACTGATTTTCTACTGAAGGCTCCAGAGTATCTTCCTGTTGCAAATGATGAAATGATTACCATTCCACCATTATTTAATTAGAGTATTCATTGTTCCAGCATGCTGTGATGTTAGCAGTGTTGGATTTTCTACACTAAATCCTTCACCTCACAGGTAATGCATAACTTTGTTCTTTTTACTTCTTTACCATATCCATTATTAGTCCTCTTTTCTACTTTCCCTTTTCGTTTTCTTTTTTTTTTATTGTAAAATCTTCCATATCTGGATGCTCAAATATCTTTGGAGTTGCTTTTTTGTATTGATTAGTTTGGATTTCTCCTTTGTATAATTATTACACCATATCAGATCTCTCTTTCTTTCTCATGTCCATGTTTTTTATACTTTTCAAACATCTCTAGGTTTTATTCTTATTATTCTTTATATTTTTGCACTTTGTCAGTCACTTCTTTTTCTAAATGGCCCAAGGTTTCTTTGTTTATATAATGTTTTTCATGAATCAGCTGCATTAATAAACACAAACTTGCATTTGAAGATTTTGACAGTTTTTCTTGATTTTCTTTTCTTTAATTTCTCTCTTAACCTTTTTTGTATCTTCTACCTGGAAATTCTGATCTTCTTGCATAATAGTAACACTACATAATTTCTTTCTTATCCTCAGTAGTCCACTCTATCATCTCTATAGCTTGTTTTTTTTGCCTGTCAGTTTTTCTGGACTATTACTTCCTTCGACAACAGGGGGCCATCCTCCCCCTGAACCTGGCCTATCCCCATGTAGGAATGTTTTCATGTGCTGTGGATTCAACCCTGTCAGTTTTTCCAATCCTGGCACCAGTGTGTCTACCAGGATTGGGCACTTTTTTATCTTGAGACTTGTCTATACATCTCTCTTTTTCATTTTTAACCTACTTCTGTCCATGATAAATGCTGTATAAATATAATCTCTATATCAATGTCATATTGGTGAGATTTTGTAAAAACAGGGTCCACTTCATGAAGGTACTCAGCAAGACTTGAGGATGAATTCAGTTCCAGCAATACTACTCTCCTTTACTTGCTGATTTTGTCATCTACCATACAGGTTGTCGGACAGTTCCCTACTACTCTTTGATAATATCCAAACATTAAAAAGAGAAAAATAAAAGGCTGTCCAGCACCAGCAAATGATTAAACACTTTAATAAACCACAAGTATAAACACTAGCAGGTATAGGGGAATGACTAATGAGTTATGAATTCAACTTATGTTCTCCAACAGGATATTAATGTATTAGGAAAGCCCAATAACAAGTCTGCAACTTTATGGTGGCATATAAAGCAGGCTAGAAGCGTGGAGAGAAAATAAAAGAGATAAAAAAGCTGCCATGTTGTTTTCCCTCACTAAATGTGACTGCTTAATGGGTGCCTCTTAAAAATAAGTAACAAATTAAAAAGGGAAAGTAAAAGTAATTGCAATAGCTGCCATTTTACATCACACCCTCATTATCTGCAGCATTAAGAAAGCTGCACTTAGCAAGGGTTGGAAATAAACAAAACTAATACAGTAACTGCATTAGAAGGATTTTTTTTTGTGTTTGAGTGTGTGTGTATGTGTGTGTGTGTGTGTGTGTGTGTGTGTGTGTGTAAAAGAGTGTGTGTGTGTGTGTGTGTGTGTGTGTGTGTGTGTGTGTGTGTGTGTGTGTGTGTGTGTGTGTGTGTGTGTGTGTGTGTGTGAGTGTGTGTATATGTGTGTGTGTGCATGTGTCTGTGTGTGTGTGTGTGTGCATGTGTGTGTGTGTGTGTGTAAAAGAAAGTGTGTGTGTGTGTGTGTGTGTGTGTGTGTGTGTGTGTGTGTGTGTGTGTGTGTGTGTGTGTCTGTATCTCTTAACTTCCTCTCTCAAGAATTCTCAACAAAGCCAAAATAACAGGGTGCTATAGACCCCCAACTCAAGGATTTTGCATCAACATGCTTTTTCTGTAAAATAAGAAGTGTGAAACTATAATGGCTGGGTTTATTAACCAAGTGCGGTCCACAGAGATTTGCTAGAAAATCAAAATTGTTTAAGAGACATGGCAAAAGTATGTAGCAAAATCAGGAACAGCCTGCAAAATCAGAGACTATTGTCAGGTATATGGAGTTGGGGTGAAGATCTATTTCTCTGTGCTCTATGTAAAATTGAATTCATTTGATCACAATAAGACAGCTGAGGTGTGGATAAGTGTGTGTAAAGAAATTGGCTTTAGGTTTTGGGTACACTTGTATGGGTGGATTTGTGAGTCTGACTGTGCCTCTGCATGTACATGTTTTGTGTTTCATGCATAGATGTGTGTGTGTGTATGTCTGTGTGAACACACTATTTGCATAATGTATATATCTATATTTTGGATATAAATATGTCCTCCAACAACAATTATATATCCTACAGCAGCTGTGAAACATGATACAGAGGAACTACTTTACTTCAAAAATATTAAAGAAAATGCACACGCTAATAATAAAACAAGTATAAACCAATTTAACAACTTGCCCATTTTCTAAGTGCAATAATGTCCTCCAGTGTGGGCATTATAAATTGCATAATAGAACATCCAGGAGTGGAGAGATACACTGCGTGCAGAATCAGGTTCACAACATTCCTGGATGGTCTTTGGCCTATCATTTCCCCCAATAATTCCCACTCAGTCAGGAGCTATTGCTTGCATAAAGTATAATAAATTTGGTATGCAGAACTGAATTTACTAAACAGCAGGCAGTATATCATTGGTGTTAATAAGCTGAGTGATGTAAACTAGACAGGTGTCTATTTCAACATGACTACCAAGGAAATATCTACATAACACCAGTTTGTGTCAGAGTCAAAAGCATTACAGGAAATTTTAAATGCATTGGCAAGAGAAGCATCTGGCAACTAAGAAAGTGCATCACTGTTATTTTTGGATCTTGGTCTTTAACTCTGAAAAGCATAATACTCAGAAAACATTTCTCTGAGCATGACACCAAATTTTGTTAAACAGGATGTCATAATGCCTGTAATTGTTTATTTCCGATTCTGAATATAGACTTGAAGGTTAGGATGCTATGTGTTATACTTCCAGCATTTAGCATTGCAATAAAAATCCCACATTTGAAATAAAGCATTTGCCTACGTCCTCAGTTATCATAAGAACATGAAGGAGAAGAGGAGAGATAATACAAAGGTAAAAGAGAAGAAATCAAAAAAAGAATACTACATATGAAGTAATACCACTGAGAGCACCTATAAATAAAATGATCATTTTGTGGTGGGATGGTGTCATCTGGCTATGGTTGGCTTCAATTTCTTAAAAGATTCCAGCAGCTGGTAAAGAGTACCAAAAGTTCAATTGCTAGCTAACCAGACCTGCAGTGTAATCGACATGATATTCCATAGAGAATTGCAGTAAAATAACAAACAGGAAGCAGAAAAGGGGATTCCAAGTAGATTTATGGGATAAGCATTCATAAAAATTACAGCCTACCTAAGACATCAGGTTTTGCATCAGACATATCTAAGAGATTATAACAAGACACAATCCAATAAATGAATGTTTTTTTCCCTTGATAGATATTAGATGAAAGCAATTTATTAGAGTTAAACAATGCAAATGAGTGTTTCTAGGTATATATAAAATAAGTCCCGTCATATATCCTTAGTTGTCATTTTATTGTGCTTATCAGTCCATGTAATCTATTTACACCCATCCAGCTATCTATTTTCTAACCCATTTGGTATGCTGTGGGTCTCTGTGGTAGAAAGATAAGCCAGCAAACCAGTTTTCAAATCTTTGGCACAATCCTTAGCTGATTTTGCGAGATATTAATGCATTTAGAGAGGTATAATCTTCCTAGCATGTCCTGAGTCTACCTGGATCTGACGTCTGGTGAGGCCATAGTTGGGATACCTCTTGCAAAAACACTCAGTGAGTGTATTCACTAGAGACTGTACCTTTTCAACCAAAACATTTTCCAACTTGAAGTAGCAGCAATTATACTCTGAGATCATCTAAGATTACAGCAATCTTCACTGTATCACAGAGACTAAACTCAGCGATCCTGTTTATGTATAATATTTCTGCCTCTTGCATCTGCAGCCTCAGCCATTTAGTCACTACACAAAGCCCATAACAGCAAGTGTGGATGAGGGCATGGTCTTTTGACCAAATTAAGCAATTCATACCATGATTCAGCTCTCACTTCACTACATATGTTTAGTGAAACACAACTGCTACTGCAAACACCTTACACATCCACTATTAAATGTCCAGATCCTCTTTATCTTCAGTCATGACCAAGTCCCCAAGGTACTTACTTTTCCATTTTATGCAGTTATCTTTATCATCACTTACAGAGAGCTTTCCACTATTCTGTGGGACTGGACCATGACCTAAAATTTGAGACGAATGGTTTTGATCCCAGTCACTTCAGATTTCAAAACAGTCTTGCCAATGCAATCCAATCCTGATGTTGCGTTCTATACTTTAACACCTTGATTGCACTTTGATATCTGTTCCACAGAAATAATGAACTCAAGAAGAAGAAAAGCATAACTCTGGAGTCCTCATATACCAACCAAATGTATACAATTAATAGTGAGAATTCAAACATAATTCTTGTATCACAAATAAAGAGACTAAAGGCATTCTCAAGCAAACCAAAGACTATCATATTGTTGTAACAGCTCCTAAAAGAGACACATATTTTCAGGATTACACAGTCATATGTCTGTTCCAAGTCCACAAAACACATTTAGACTCTGCCAACAAGCACATACAACTTGGCCAGTACCTGTGTAAGGGAAAACAGCTGATAACAATAGTACCTATCTTTTAACCAGGTAGACCTACAGGGCACAGTCCTTTTTCGGAGGTGACCTGGCAGCAATGTCTGGTTAAGTGACTTGCACAAGGTCATACAGTAGACAAAGATGTGCTAAGGGAATCAAACCCAGTACTACAGGAACTAAAGCTTGCAAGCTTAACCGCTGCACCAACAGCCAGAATGCACTCCAAGCATATTCTCTTGAATCATAATCTCAGCTTTGGATGGCATATCCTTTAGAAGAACCTCAAGCAGGCTTTTTTTAGGGAGAGCGAGGTCTGTGGGCATTCTATTACTGGAAAATGCTATTCTGTCAATATGTTAATGGGGTTCATTATATCCCTCTGCCATAAATTTGGCATTGACACTCCTTTCAGCAGTTACAAAGCAGCATAGTCATAAAATTCTAACTATGTTCATTTTCTTCAGCATTTCTGACTCCCTCCAATGTACTACAGCAACCTGTCACCTTACAATTATTTAACATCTACAATAACTTGATCTTTAGAAATGGCTGCAATCCTCCCATTTACCTCTGGCACTATATTCTCAAAAGGGACATGCTCATTGGGTTCAGAAGTTCTTCGAAGTATTCCTTCTGTGTCCCAGCAATGTCCATTTGATGTCAGCTTTTTGCTGTTCTTGCTGAGAACAGTGTGCACAATCCCATAACTCCCACTTCTATCAAATTATTATATGGATTGTCAGGACCTGCTTAAGTCCTCAGAAAATCACTTTTTTATGGTTTCATCATGTAACACTGAATAGATTGTGTATGGCACCCATCAACCAAACTCATACTAGTAAACATCATCAGCAGGCTTGGTTCCAGATTTTGAACCTTGTCTTCTTGTTCTAGGAGAAGTTGTCTTAGTCTATGAAAAATCTTTCATGATGAGAAAATGTTGTGGTTCATTCATTTCAGATCTTTTCCTTTACACAAATTTGTAAATGATGATTTTACCAGAAGCACAACATTCCAAACAATGTAGTTTTTTTAATCAAAGGGGCATACAAATACTTTCATTCTAGTAAAGTCATAATCCAAGGATGGGCATAGTATACCAGATTCATATAAAATAATCCTTCCATTTGGCTGTAGATTACACCCTTGTACTACACAAAAAAAATTAAACAAAGATTTATGCACATAGGATCTGTATAGGATTGGATGAAGTTGCTCTTTTTACAGTTTTAACATACTTAATGAGATTGCATTGTGAATAATACTTTGTATGTTTTGCTTCTGTCAGTAATGTATCAAAGGGTGAAAGCTACAAGCATTTAGGTATATGGTGTTTTTTCTTTGGTTTATTTAGAATTGCATTTTCAAAGCCCCTAAGCATTGTTTTCATTAAAGTTCAATAAATGAGATTTGGCAACAAACCAAGTTGTCCCGAGACATCTTCAAGTGGGGTTAGATTGAAATATTAGTGGGAGTTAAGTGGGTTGGGGAGGTGAAATGGTTAAATGGAGGGAGAGATGATTGGGCAGAAATGAGATAAGGGTGGGGAAGGGCTTAAGGGGTTTAAACAAGTGTAGCTGGGTAAGCAATCACATTTTGGTGTGAACTTCGGTGGGGAGGGGCTTAAGGAATTTAGAGAAGTGTAGAAGTGTAGCTGGGTAAGCAATCACATTTTGGCATGAACTTGCTACCCACCCACCCTCCCTTGTTGGTGCGGATTGGGGTTATTTTATCAGTCAGAGTAGGTGGAGAAGAGGGACAGGATTGCCCTCTTCTGTTCTCTCTCTGGTGTCTCGATGTTCATTTCAAGCATTTGGGGAAAGGAAAATGAGCAGTTAGAGGAAGCCTGCTGAATAGATAAGCAAGCGGAGGTAAGGATGCTGCTTATTTGGTGGAAGGTAATTCAATGAATGGTGTATGAAGTGAGATGGGATGCTGCTTCATAAGTAAAGTAAGTTGGACGGTAATTCAATAAATGGAATTTGAAGTGAATCTTGGTCGCAGGTTCATAAGTAAAGTAAGCGATCAGAGGTACGGACGCTGCTTACTGGAGCAGGGTGAGTAGGTACGCTGCCCTGATTAACATTACAAGAATTTTTATGCTGTGTTTAGAATCAACTATATTATCAAAGCTATGTTATTGAAGTTTAATAAAGGTCTTCAAATGTCATCCGGTGTGATGTGTTTATTGAAGGGGACTGGGACAAATGCTGTTATGTACAACTTTATGAATATTATTGCTGATTATTCAAGATATTTCCCTTCTGAGAATACTCCCCAGAATGAAGAAAGGACTGAACTGACAACGTCATTTTTTTTCTGTCTCCAAAGCAAACAGTATTACTAAAAAACAACTGATACTTCTCTCTCTCTCTCTCTCTCTCTCTCTCTCTCTCTCTGCATATAAATGCTGAATATCTAATTCAAGCTTAATATTATGAGGAAGAGTACATCTACAAAAGTTGTAAGGTATCAAAATGAAAGTCTATTAGGGGAGGAGATTAAATAATTTTCAATTATAGTGAAAAAAAAGAATTTTAGCAAAATTAAAAAAAACTTTAGAATTGATCGATATTGCTCCTCATAGGGCATTAAAGGCTTTGGTCTCCAGCATCATAAAATACTTTTATGAAACTGCTTTAAAGGGAACTGTTGAAGTCTCCATAGATGTTTAAGCAGTTTCCATGGATATCTGTTCAACTAAAGTACAGAAATATTGGTTTCTGACAGAAATGTTACCTTTTGATAGGAATTTTGGCACAAAAGGTTCTACTAAGATCAAATGTCCACAACAAAAATATCATAGATTCTTAGCTCAAAGTGTGAACATTTGTGAGTCAAAAACAAGGTTGGAATAAGAAGAAATTCCAGGACTTCTAGGACTCTGCCAAAGAAAACACAGCTATGGATCAAGACAACCATCAGAAGGAAACATACAAATTATTATAGATACTATTAGAACGCCTTTTAAAGAAAGTCTATAAAAACATTTCAAAGCAAATATGACAAGATACAATTGCTTGTAACAAATTATCAAGCTATGATTTCTGATATAGAAGTATAAATGAATGATATGGGTCATAGAGTCCTGTAGGAATAAATGCATTCTTTTTAGATAAATCAAAACCAGCACTTACAAGACAAAGCTGATAATCTAGTAAACAAACCACAAAGAAATAAGGTAGGGACTTGCATTGATGCTGATGAGAAAGAAAAAAAAATGTGTTGGACTTTCTTTCCACGTGTATTCATGAGTTTTGTCTCTCCCATGAGCAATATCCTTTGGTACAAAATAAGGTATCTAGCCCCCCACCCAGCTGCATCTCAGAAGTCAGTATCAGTAATTATAAACTTTGTGTCCTACCACAATAAATAGCTGCATTTGAGAACTGCATTGGATTATTTATTTTTGTGAAGGTCATGGCTCTCTCTGAAAAGAGGCCACTGGTCTTCTGGGACTAAACTGGACAAGAAAGTGTAACTAACTAACTAACTAACTAACTAACTAACTAACTAACTAACTAACTAACTAACTATAGCAGGTGACATTTCTTTTGCAGATGTATCTGGGAAAAAAGACTTTACATGCAATGAAATTTCTGAAATCAAATTCCTTCAATAGTCATTGTACACCCAACTGAAAACAAACACTCCCACAAAGCTGAAAGCTTCATCTGTGGTAGTCTAGAAGTACCAGTTCAACAACTACAAAAGACATAATTATCTTCAAAAGACACAACACACTTACAAACAGCAAAGTTTACAATTTCAAATGCCATTGTTAGCTGGTATAACGTGCTGGTTTCCCAAATAAATAAATAAATAAACTATTTCCTCAACATTATGTATTACTGTTTTCAGTACAAAAAGATTCTAGCCACTGTTAATTACTTCATTTTTGTACCATTTTACTTATGTACTTATCTGTTTGTAAGAGAGGAAATTGAAGTTAAATAAATGTTAGCCCATAAATTAGTTGCAGTCTCTTCATAAAATGGATTTCTTCTTTATGTAATTTACACCCTCAATTAAATAATCCTTATATGACTGAAGTATGGATTTTATTTGGGTATGAGCTGTACTGGCAGTACATGTTACTATACTGGATAGAATTAATGTAGGTTAACTGAATGTACCTAAAAACATATATATGCTATAAAAATATTTATATGAATAATATTCTAGCAAAGCGCAGAAAAGAGTATCTGCATTAAAAAATGTATATTTTGCTCACTGTAGAAGTTGAAATATATATCCATGAGGGTCATTATAATGGTAACCATTTGGAATGCTAGGAACTACTATAGTCAATCCCAAAACATGGAGACTGAAAGTCTCAAAAAATGGACTTACATATATTAAGTCCAAGATGGACATTTCTCAGAATATTCACTTTTCTCTGAGATATGATATCTCTGAGTTATTATATAAAAGTTTGGGGGTGCAGGTGGCTTGTCCCTCAACATCAGAGGGTGAAGGAGGGCTTGCCCCCACTATTAAAAAGAAGTTTAAAAAAGAAGAGTGATGTTCAAGATTCTCTCTTCACCTGCATTTTCATTTTTTTATTGGAGTGCCAAGACAACATTCAGCATTTCAAGTGCGAGCATTTCAATAAGAAGCCATAGTATAATAATTTCCTAGAAGCAAAGGAACTTTTTGGCAGCATAATTTAGCTACTATGTTCCCACCAAGTTTAAATAATATGATTAGTTTGAGAAGAATTGCATGCTTAAGGGTTTTGAAGTAACAGTTTTTATGTGTGCTTTAAAAGCCATGTGATTAAGTTAATAATTGTATTTAAAGGAGAGAGAGTGATTTGTATAAATGTTTCTAATCAGGTTCCTTTATTAAAGTCAAAAAAAGTTCCTATGTCAGTCATTGTTCTTGATTTTTTGCATGCCAAGATCAAACTTTAGGCTGAACACAAAATGTGAAAGCAGGAGAAAGAAATACATTATTGCAAAATAGTTTATCTACCATAAATAATGAGTGACAAACTGGATACCTTATTGAAACAGCACTACTTATAAGGGTACAACTGAACTGAAAGTACTGCTACAAGCAGAACACACACACATCTGGAAGCATGGGCAGCATAACCTTCTTCTTTTTTTTTTTTACTCAATTTTATTATTTTCCAACAATATAATATTGAGCTTTTACAAATCCGAAAAGAATAAACTTATAATAAACTATTTACAATATATACAAATGGCCTACAATAAGGAAACAATCTGTTGTGAGAATTTATTTGCACAAAGTTAGAGAAAGTCTTGTGTTCTCATCATTTAAACAGAATTATATCTGAATTAAGAGTCTCGATGAGAGAAAGTACTTTCATCCAAGGGTTGTTAGTCCAGTTCTTAGGAAATAGTCTTAGTTCCTTAGTTTTTATTTCCAATAGCGCAGTTTCTTTCAGCAGAGTTAAAAAGTATTCCATAGTTGGAATAGAGGAGGATTTCCACTTCCTTCCGATGCATTTCCTGACAACTGCTAGCATGGTCCAAAGAAGATGAATATCTTTATTGCTCATTACAATATTTTCATTTACATTCAACAGAATTAATTACTTTGATTATCTAAATGAATAGGTATAAATGGCTTGAAGAAAATTACTAATCACTTTCCAAAATTTATTGATGTAAACACAATCAAAAAAAGATGTGTAACCAATCAGATTTACAACTTAATGAACATCTCCAACGTATTACTTCTTTGGAAGAGCTAAATTTAGCAATTTTATTACGAGAGTAAAAAGCTCTATGCAGAAATTTCCAATTGAAAAATTTCCAAATTTGTAAATTAGAGGTTAATTTAATAGAATACAAGAGATTAGATTTATTTTCAACAGATACATTTAATGAACGCTCTCTACTGATAAAATCCCAATAATTTTGATTAGGGTAAGCCTTATAATTAATTATGATTTTGTATAATTTTGATGTTAAGTTTGTCCGATCAAATCCATTATATAAAAGTTCATGCATAAAAATATAGGTTCATAGGTAGGTACTAGGCTATCTGCCCGAGGGCATTTATATGCCTAGCCAGAGTATGTCGACTTTCACCATCCCATTGATTAATTAACTGATCTTCTGTCAAGCAGAGCCAATAAAGTGATCCCATATGAGTTTAGCGATAGAATTAAAGGAGGAATTATCAATTATTCTGCAAAGATCTTGGGCATAGGGTTGCAAGCTTTTGAAAACTAGCCAATCAGAGCTTGATAGATCATATAAACTTTTTAACTGTTGTACATTCAAAACCAACAATTTTTTTATACAGTGGTACCAACATGTAAAGATTTTAGTTTCCCAAGTGTTAAGTTTATTTATATGAATTTTATTTAAAAAGATTTTAGTAGATCTGAAGGGGAATAATAATTCTAGTCATGATTTTATATCAGCATTATTATTAATAAAACTTCTAAATATATTGTAAATACAGTTTGTATATTTTAGATTAGTAGGTTTAGAAGAATTATTTTGTATGTTGACACTAAGGATATGCCAGAGTTTATTATTTTGTTCATTTAGTTGCAGATTTTTAGTTAATTTATTTTCATTTAGGAAGATAATGGTGTGTAAAGACTTCCATGCTGAAGTGAATTTTGGGTCAATCCAATTTATGAATGTTTTAAAAATGGATGTTTTAATGTAAGAATCAATGTCTGGAAAATTAATACCACCCAATTCCCAAGGTCTTATGTGGTTTGAAAAGGCTATTCTATTTCCTTTTGGGAACAAAAGAAAATTTATAAGAATTGTATTTATTTCTTTTAGAAAACTTTTATTGGGAATCACAAGAATAGCTTGAGCAATATATTTTATTTTTGTGAGAAGAACAATCTTAATTAGTTGCAGTCTATCTTCAAATTTTAAGAATAATTTATTCCATTTTTCAATATGTGTTTTTAAAGTTTTCACAATATTGTTATAATTTATTTTTAATGTTAAATCCATATTTTCACATAGTACTATCCCTAAATAATTTATAGAGGAAGCCTGTTTTCCAATTAATTGATTTATGTTTAAGTGAATATCTTTTTTATTTAATAACATGAAATTGGACTTTGTTTTGCTAACACATAGACATGAAATATGATAAAAGGTATCAATTTGTAAGTCTAGCTCTTGTAAAGATTCATTTGAGTTGATTAGAGTAAGGAGAATGTCATCTGCAAAGAGCATTATTTTAGAATTAAATTGACCATAAATGTCAATGCCTTTAATTTTAGGGTTATGATGAATTATTGAAGAAAAATATTCTATTGATAATGTGAATAAGATTGGGGACATAGGGCAACCCTGCTTTGTACCTTTAGTAATTTCAATGGCATCTAAAATAAATGGACCCAATTTTATATAGGCAATATTGTTTTTATAAATATTTTTGATTAATTATATGAATTGTTTAGGAAATGTATTGATTTCTAAAACTTTAAAAAGATAATCCCATTTTAGTGAGTCAAAGGCTTTTTCAATGTCAAGAGTAACTATAAGGGCTTCTTGATTGTCTCGATTTAGAGTGTCAATAATAGTTAATATTCTTTGGATGTTATCATGGGTTGTTGTGTCTTTCAGCTTTTCCCGGTTAGGGGTCGCCACAGCAGAACTCCGGTCTGCTAATGATTGGCAGTAGATTTTTATGTGCCAAGTTGCCAGCCCTGATGCACAACCTTCAACGAAGGTACGCCCATTAATGCATGTCTCCACACAGAAGACGCTTTAGCTGAGAATCGAACAGGACATCTTACTGTGAGGTGACACCGCTACTGCAGCACCATGGGTATGTCTGTTATAAATAAAGTCTGTTTGATCATCACTAATAACATGTATTAGAGATTTTTTTAATTGTATTGACCAAAATAGACATCATTATTAAGTAGTGAAATTGGCCTGTATGAACTACATTGTTTAGGATCTTTATTTTCTTTTTAATAGGGGTGATGAGTGAATATCTCCATGAAGGTGGAATTGTATTTTGCTTGTGAATTTCATTTAGAGCGTTATGTAATATTGAGATTGCAGAGGTAGGAAATAATTTTTATATTTCAAGAATAATTCCATCAATTCCAGGAACTTTATTGTTTTTGCTTTCTTGAATTTTTTCTCAGTAAGTATCTTAGAAGAGATTTGCTTTTGGATATCTATAATTAGTTTTTCTGGATTTTTTTTATTTTGGATAAATCCAGTTTTAAATTTGGAATATTATGAGGTGAATCATTATTTCTAAAATGTTCTGCAAAATGAAATTTAAAGGCATCTAAGATGTCACTTATGTCAGATACTTTTTATTATTTTCTCCTTCATGAATGATGTTTATAATATTATTTTTAGAGTATTGTCTTTTTATTCTTGTTACTAGGTTATGCAAATGTTTTGGTGACACAAAAAAAAGAAGAAGAAAGAAAGGAGAAACTTCCTAAGAAAAACAACATGGATATATGCAATGTTACCATTCAAGGTACTATGGCTAATTTGAGCACAAAGCAAGTATAGATTGCAGTTCATTTCTCCAACTGTCCTTTGTCTGTTTTATCTCTTCTTTCTGCAGCTGTGCGTGTTCTCATACTTCGAACAGAGCTAATTGTTCAAAATCATTACATTATAGAATATGGCATTGTTCATTCATTGCTTCCTGACCTAGCAGATAATCACCTGCTTCTCAAGTACATTTCCAAAAGGCATAAACATGAATATTGCTGTGCTAGCAATTACTAGGTCAGAGGGCATCTTGCAAGTTTCAGAAAGCACACTGCAGTTTCAAAAGCATCTTTTAGTCTCATATGAAATTAAGCTGTATATAAAATAGTGCATATAAAATAGAATGAAAAACGTGTTAACTCATTTAGTTTCTAATTAGCATTAAGCACACACATTAATATATATTTTTCTGACATTTCCCCCCTGTTAATACTTTTTAATTCTATTTTCAAAAGAATAAACAGTTTTCTTCTTCTCCTAACCTCTTCAACAATTCTTCAATTTCAGTACTTTGACACAAAGTCTCAGAAATTGATATATCTTTAATTCTTTAATTAACTTTTTCATGCAGGGAATACTACAACAAATGCATACTCCTAATAGGAGTAATCCCACACAAATGGCAATCAGGATGGAACCCCACCCCCCAAACAAATTCTGGAAAAAGTCCATCAGAGGGTTTGGGCCTGGTTTGGTCATGGTCGACCCTTGCTGGATCACCTCAAGATGGTTGTTTATTTCGTGCTGGTTGTCAGGAATATACGAACAGCATTCTTCTTTGATTAAAGCGCACATACCACCTCTCGCCGCTAGGGTGAAGTCTAGAGCCATGCGGTTCTGAAGCACCACAGTTCTCATAGCAGTCAGTTCATCAGTCACTAATTCGAGAGCAGAAAAAGTTGCATGGCTCATAACTTTGAGACGTTTAGACAGTTTTCTCAGCTCCCAAATCGATTTCACTGCGCCATATGCAGGGGCTATGCTTGCCCATGATATAATGGTGTCACTCAAGTCCATGTGTGTCAGTTTATCTTTGTTTTTTATGGAGTTATGATTTCTCCATCTTGCTTCGATTCATCCTACTGGATTCTCAGGTCTCTTAACTGGACTTCTAGGTTTACTGCTGACCTCTCTGACATTTCAAAATTTTCCCTGAGGCAAAGCTGCAGTGTGTCATATGGCCAGAACCAGGTAACCCAAAAAACAACTGCTGGACCAATTCTCAGGTAGCCATTTATATGCTTTTTTCCCACAAACAAAATAACAATTCCCTACTTTATTATTGATATAAGCTTGCCCTGCATGAAACATTTTCTTATCAATAATAGAAAGCTGCTTTAAAAGAATAGGATTATTGCATTTTTGTGAAATATGCATCATAGTTTGTATCACAAATAGTTTTAGTCTTACTGACTTTAATATAACATTTATAAGAAACAGTCACATTGTAATTGCTCCAACCCACGTGAATAGTGTCATTCTTGTAAAAACATACAATCCCTTTCTGTGTAACAGGTAAGTACAATGCTATTTTGACTTGTGATTTCACAGGTGTAGTATCAAAAATCAAGTTTTCCCAGGTCTCATTGACCCCTAGGGGGACAGTAGTCATTAATAATCCCCCGTATGCTGTCAGTATAGCTTTGCAAATCCAGCAGTTCGAAACATTAAAAGTCTCAGCATGCACATATTTAATTGCTTGGTAAGTGTTAAAGTTTGGATGCCAATCTATGAGTAATGCATCACGTTTGATCAGTTCAACTCTTGTGGCTGGGAAAAGGAAAGGCCACAGCAAAAAGATCAATGTTATCAGTATAGCTATCAGAATAATCATGCAAATTTTCTGAGGTTGTTCTGCATCTCTGTTTACTCTATAACTGGTCATTTTGTTCTCGTTGTACAACAGTAACAAGGTTTTTGTCAAGTTCAAAGTTCTTAACCAGTTTACAGTGTGTCAAATGAATACAGGATGCTCGCTCTGCGATCTTGACTGCAGTGGGTGTCGACAGTAGTACCTGGCATGGTCCTTCCCTCTTCGGAGAACTCCAGTTCTTTTTCTTCATGACCTTTACCCAGACCCACATGCCTGGGGCTATTGCTGCTTCCGATGGTCTGGTTTGTTCTTTATCTGAAACAGAATTGAAAATCGCCTCATATACTCTGCAAGTGAACTGTCAGCCTCCTGCTCTGCAGGCATGAGAGGTTTCCATTAAGGTGTATAATATGCCCTCCCAAAGAGAATTTCAAAAGGAGTTAACCCTTTTGCATTTGGAACAGTTCTCATGCTCAACAGTGCCAGAGGTAGACAGTGCACCCAGTTCTTTTGTGTCTCACTAATCAATTTCCTAAGCTTGTTTTTCAATACCCCATTGTGCCTCTCTACTAATCCTGCAGATTGGAGGTGGTATGCACAATGATTTTTCAGAGAAATCCCGAAATAATGGCTGAGTTGTTGTATAGTTTGATTTACAAAGTGTGTGCCATTGTCACTATAAATCTTTTCTGGTATTCCAAATCTAGGAATAATTTCTATAACAAAGACTTTTGCAACAGTAGCTGCATCTGGATTTTTAGTTGGAAAAGCTTCCACCCATTTGGAAAACATATCTATAATGACAAGGCAATACTTCTTATTTTCGCATTTGTTCAGCTCTATAAAATCCATACAAATAATATGGAACGGATACGATGGTGTAGGGAAACTCCCTTGCTTAGGTTTCAATGCCCTTGTGCATGATGCTTGTTACAAACCATGCTGCACAAAATTTTTTTGTGTAGTTTGTAAATCCATACGTCATAAACACTCGATTCACTAACTGTACCATCCCCCCTGTTGAGACATGGCACTGCCCATGGCTCAACAAAGCTGCATATCTAAACAGTTAGATGGCAAAATCGGTTTCCTCTCTCTGGAGATGTACAGTCCCTTCTCAAGGATTGCTCCTTGTTTTATCCACTTTTGTTTTTCCACATTTGTAGTAAGTGTCTGCATTGTTTTTAACATTTCTAAGTCTAAAATCTCAGATGGTTGTAATTCCTCACTCAAAAGAAATAGTTCTGAAGCTGAAGCTGCTTGTTTTGCAGCTGTACCAGCCCTTGCATTACCTTTTGAAGTTCTAGCCTGTTGCTTGGTATGAGCTACGCATTTGCAAATAGCTACTTTCTGAGGTAACTGAATAGAGTCTAACAAGTCTAAAGTAAATTGTGCATGATTAATTGGTTTACCAGTAGATGTTATCATTCCTCTATTTTTCCACTGCTGCGCAAAAACATGTACAGTAGAAAAAGCATACTGACTGTCAGTAAAAATGTTCACTCATTTACCTTTTGCCAAGGTACGTGCCCTTGTCAAAGCAATCAATTCTGCTGCTTGTGCAGATAAGTTGTGTAGCAAAGATTTTGCTTCTAAAATCTCAGTATCAGAAACTACTGCATACCCCACTAGATTCTGCCCTGTAGGACCCCTCCTGCACGAGCCATCCACATAGTATGTCACCTCGGCATCATCCAAGGGAACATCTGCAAGATCTTTTCTAGGTAGTGTCTTTTGCTCAATCTTCTGGCAGACAGCAGTGTGGTTTGCCATCTGCAGGGGTTGGGAGCAAGGTTGATGGATTCAAAGTTGTGCATCGTTCAATTGTCATATGAGGTTGGCTCAACAGTATAGTCATACAGGAAAGATGTCTAGCAGGAGAAAGATATGCTAGTTTTTCTTGCAGTAAAATAATCGCGACTGCATGAGGCACTCTCAATGTGAGAGGGTGGAACAATACTACTGAGGCTGAAGCCTGCACTGCCATTGCAGCTGCGACTACTGCTTGTACACAGTGGGGCAGGGATCGCACCACTGGGTCTAGCTGTGATGAATAGTAAGCTATGGGGCGTTGTTTGTCCCCATGCTGTTGTGTTAACACTGATGTCATATAACCTTGCTTACAATCTACAGTTTGGAAAGATTAGAAAACTAATGAAGAAGCTATCAGTTGTTTCAATTTGCAGAAAGCTGATTCTGCTTCTGGTGTCCACTGTAATAAATTTTGTGCTGCCATAGGCTTTTTGAATATCAAGTTGGTCAGCGGAGCAGATTCTAAAGCATAGTTTGGAATCCAACTCCGACAAAAGTTAGTAGTACCCAGGAAGGACATCATAGTTGGTTTAGGTGCTTGTAATATTGCTGTTTTTCTGTCTTAACTAATATTCTGCCTTCTTTGGATATTACATATCCCAGGTATTTGACCTGTTTTTTCCATAGTTGCAGTTTGTTTTTGTTTACCTTGTGTCCTTGAGTGGCTAAAAATTGTAGTAATGCTATGGTATCCTCTCTGCATTCTTGCTGGGTGGGGGCTGCCAGCAGAATGTCGTCTACATAAAGTAAAATCTGACTGCCTTTCAGTGGAATAAATCCCGCCATGTTACTTGCTATTTCCTGTGCGAATATTGTTGGACTTTCACAATATCCCTGTGGTAGTCGCGTATATGTATACCTTTTCCCCTGAAATGTAAATGCAAACCAATGTTGGCTGTCAGGGTGTATCGGTATTGAGAAAAATGCATTGCTAATATCTACCACAGAAAAATACTTTTGTTGAGGTTTCAAATCATTCAATAAAGTGTGTGGATCTGGCACCATAGGTGCCCTGGGTATAACTGCATCATTTACAGCTTGTAAATCTTGGACCATGCGCCATTCTCCGTTTGCTTTCCTAACAGGAAATAAGGGTGTATTACATGGTGAATCGGGAGATTCTATCAAGACTCCTTCCTTAAGTAAGGCTGCTATTATAGGTTTGATTCCTATTTCTGCATCCTTTCTCAAGGGATACTGTCTCTTTTGAGGTCTAAATGCTGATTTTGATGTGGTAGTAACTGGTCCTGCTGTACGAATAAGTCCTACATCTGATTTCCCTGTTGACCAGAGAGTCTCTGGTATGTCTCATAAGGCTTTTTCCTCTTCCTCTAGTAAGAGTGTTACTCAGCTGTACTCACTTGCCTGTGAGTGTACAGCTGGGTGTGTCTGCGTTATCCAATTTAGTTTCTGCATTTGTACTTCCTGTTCGGAAAGTTCTAACTCTGTCTGCTTTTCCCACCTTGTGACTTTTTCTCCTAGGTCTGCCCACTTCACATTTCTATCTTTAGTTAAACTCACATGTGGTAATCGATTAGATTTGTAAAGTGCTAGGAATTCCTGGGGCAATGAACAGCTCACTACACTGTTTCCTTCTGTGTCCCAGTACAAATTTCGTATTACTAATCTGTTAGCATGGTTTCTAAACAGTTCTTGCTCATATTCTTTATCAGGTCCTGGTTTGCTACAGTAGTATAGAGTGCAATGCAACAAATGCTGTTTATCAGTGTCAAGGGAGGGGGATTTACTGATGGCTACATTCATCAGTTCTTCGGTTACTGCCCCTGGACCAGTAGTAACTAAGTCCTGGCTGTTCCAATAAAATGTTTCATCCTCCAGTCGCACTACAAAAGTATCCATTTGTCGCTGTGCTTCCATACCCTGCATAGTCGGAACTACGGCTATGCCAAATATATGCATTAGGTCTCTACCCAAGAGATTCACTGGACATTTTGCAGAAACAACAATTTTGCTTTTCTGGGTCATCCCTGAAACTGGGTCAGTTATCGCTATGTTGTGGGAGAGTGGCTCCCGATAGAGCTGTCCATTAGCTGCTTTCACTAATATGTAGTCAAGTTATTCTGAATTTTCTGGTAGTTTGAAAGGATGTATCAGGGTCCGTGAAGCCCCTGAGTCACACAGGAATTTAACTTCCCTCCCATCTACCAGAAGTGTAACTTCCAGTTTTGTGTCTGCTAAGTAGAGCTCTAGGCTCAATAATGCTAAGTCCAAAATTTCATTTTCTTCATTATCTGTGATTTCATGCACATCCTCTACCTCTTCTATCACGTCCTCTACCCCTTCTACTACATTTGCACTTGTCTTTTCTTGTTTATTCCTTCCCAGTGATTCTTGACTACCATATAGTCAGTCCTCACCCTCCTTGACTTCTGTGTAAATGTCCCTTTTTCCCACATTTAAAAAATTCACCCCTTTTTTTTCTCTCTTCAAAGTCCTCTGATCATTTATCAGATTGTTTGTTTCCCTGGGTATTTTTCTTACCCTTCTTCCCAGTTTGTACTACAAAGACTTCTGATCAGACTTCTACTGCAAATACTTGAGTTTTCTTTTTGCTATTAAAATGCCTTTCGGCATGTCTTGCATATTCAAGTAATGACTGTAATCTACTTGTATGATGATCTACCATGTGCTTTGTAATAAAGCTGCTAATGGGTGCAATACTGCCTTTCAAAAATGCATTCTTTAGCTGCTGCTCATATGGGGAATCATGTGTTTGGTCTTCAGGTACCTGCATTCCACAATGGTTATTAAAACATTCTAATAATCTGGCATAATATCTATCAACAGTTTCACCTTCTTGCTGTATGCATTGATTAATGCAAGTCCAATCAGCTCTAGGCTTCCATTTCTCAGAGATTCGGTCTGTCAGACCTTTCACTCTGTTGTCCAGTTTTTCGTTACTATGTGGGAGTGGTCCAAGCTCTGCATCACGGGGATTCCAGTTGCCACTGATCATGTGCCCATTTGGACCTACGATATGTCTGACTACTTTCTCTACTTCCTCTCCATTCAAATGGTAATTTAACCTCATGCCCTGTAAGTCTTCTAAGAATTTTCTAAAATTAACTTTTGGATGGGGAATTCCCTCTGTGGCTTTCCATATGTCTTCCGGTGTCCACTGTCTATATACTAGAAGAGTTGGGTCCTGTCCTGCCTGCGGATTTGGTACTTCTATGAGGGGACTTATCTCTTCTTCACTCATAGCTTGTGAATTTTTATTTATTTCATACAATTCAATATCCCCTCTTAAGTTGCATGCTCGAGACCTGGTCTCAATAGGATCTCTGACAAATGGTTTTGGTTTTGCAGGAACAGCTGGGTATCGTGGAGGTGGATCAGCTTGTCCACTCACTTAATATTCTGGTAAGGGAAGCAGAGGGGTGGAGGGGCTGTTGCTATTACCAAGTTATTGTCTTCTTTATCTAAAAACATTGCTTTTGAATTTTTAATCTTTTGTTTCCTGCGATTTGCTTCCTCAAGCCACCTGTGTGCCTGAGGGACTCCTAATTGTCATTGCTTTTTCAGCTGACCTTTTGTGTCTGTTTTAAGTTGTCTAATAAGTTTAATAAGTGAAGGTTTATCTAAATTACCATCAAAATTGTATTTATTAACCCATTTTGTATAATACCTAACGTTATCGGCACGCTGTAATTGCATGTATTTCGCATCTTCGGTTAAGGGTGGGTCTCGGGAATTTTTTGTGCACTGATTTCCCATGTTGCCTTAGCTAAGTTAGAAATTGTTATGTAACCCTTTTTATCATGTGGTACCACGACTTACACCTTCTCACAGTTTATCTAGAATAACTGCCTACCTATTCTGTTTCCCTGATCTATGACAAGACAGCAATCTTTTTTGTCCCTGATCTGCACATACAAATCTCCCTGACAAAAACAATAATACTGTAACAAGTCCCTGATCTAAAACAGAAAAAGGTAAATTCCTCCTTACCTGAGCCTCCGTGTGTTGATCCCACCGGAACGTTGACTCGTCCTCCAATCACAGATCAGAAACAGTGGTTGGCCTCTTTTGAACGACAATTCAGTCGGAGGTCTTTCAAAGAAGAACCAGATATTAAGATGAAGGAAGTAAAATCAGCACTGCTATGACTCTCTGATCAACTGCAGGAAACTGATGCCAAACTTAGAAATTTCTCCTCACAGTGTGTCAGTAGTGGAAGAAAAAATGGCTTTGATAAAAGCCCAGCTGATTGATTCTGAACTAGAGGTAGAATGAAAAAGCATTCTATCCATAGGGATATCTAAGCATCTGGAAGAAGCTTACTCCATTGGTTATGTGGCAGTGAGACTGGAAGAGTGAATCAGTAATCAGAAGAGGAGACATAATAACAGAAATGGCTTACTGCTTCCCCAACCACTTTTTGCTCAGTTCTGGGGCATGTTTTGATCAGATTAGAATTGTATAATTTAAAACAAAAACATTCTTGCTGTACTGTGGTCACTGGGACAAATTATTATGATTAGTGATTCATGGGTTATGTGTGATTATAACTTATCAGAAGAGATATGACAAAAGAGGAATGCTTTCCTCCTGGTCATCAGATTTTGCAAGCAACTTGGCTGGGCAACATAGATGTCATACCCACTGAGTTGAAAGTATAGTTTCCAGGGAGTTATGTTTCCTTGTTTACCCAGTAGAGGCAGAACTTAAGTTAAATCAAGTTTATTAAGGAAGGGGTCTACCAGAGGAAGAAACAACATTGGCTTTGTAACTTGCAGGCTCTGCAACTAGAAAGGAAAGGAAATAAAAATGAGTATTGGGAGTGTATAACCACCTTCCTTATTTTCATTATTTAAAAAGGAATGCAGGACACACATAAGGCAACATTTCAAGTGTACTGTATAGTAAATAGTTATAATCTATATCATCACATTATGTGGATGATCTTATAAGTTAATTAGTTGAACTGGAAAAAAGACCTAAATTTGATTTTTGAGGAATAAGCGAGTCTCGGCACACTTTCAGGTTATAAAATCAACAAGTCCAAAACTAAAAGTATAGAAATTATCTACCACCCCTTAGAAAACATGCTACATAAGTAAGTGTCTGTTTCTAAAGGATCAAGAACAGTTCACTTATTGGGGGATTAAATTATACACGTCATTGGAAAACAATATAGCTTTATTTCAAAATGACATAATTTCAAATGCCAAGGTATTTTCTCAAAGATCGAAAGACATTTCATAGATTTCTATCACAGCATTCAGAGTATATCACTGTTTGTGCTGTCTTTAATTGTTTAAGCAGAGAATTAGATATCAGTCACTCCTCTCTCTGTCCTTGTTAAACTGAGAAATATGTTTTTTTTTTGTTTGTTTTGTTTTGTTTTAACCGGGTTGAGTTATCTCCAGACTAACTTGGAAAATGTTGGCACAGCACTTCCAAGAAAGCTGTGGTCCTTTAACTGGGTCTATATTAGAACATTGAAGTTTCAAAACTTTGAATGTTCTAATATTGAACTCTATTCAGTGAAAGCTGAAAATATTGAAGTAACAGAAAACCACATTTTTTCCTAGGGAAAGAATTTGGTTGTCCGTTTCTGTTGCTTCAGTATTTTCAACTCTGTGGTGGAAAGTTACGGATCGGGTTCAGGTAAGTGTGCGATTGAGTGTGGGTTAGGGTAGTTAGAGTTAGGGTGCAGGTTAGGTATGTGTGTGATTGTGTGGATGTGAGGGTTAGGGCGAGTTAGATGAGTTAGGGTTAGAGGGTGGGTCAGGTAAGTGTGCGATTGTTTGGACATGAGGGTTAGGGCGGGGTAGGTGAGTTAGGGTTAGGGCACGGGTTAGTGTACGATATTGATGGACCTTAGGGTTAGGGTTTGGGTAAAGGTAAGTGGATAGTTAGTGGTGTGTGTATAGTTTAGTGTAGGGTTAGGTGTAAGATTTTAGGTGTATGTGTGTGGATTGCCGTTTGTCTGGTGTGGTTGTGTTGTGTTATGTGTTTTGGAACAGCAAATTTTTTTCTCTAGGAAAAAATTTACTGTTTTGTATGTTCGATGTTTTCAGCTTTCGCTGAATAGGGTTCGATATTAGAACAGTCAAAGTTTTGAAACTTTGATGTTCTAATATAGACCCCTTTAACTTTGAATTTCTTATTAAAGTAATATCTTAAAAGTTGTTTTTCAATCTAAACGCTAATATATATCAAGATAGTTTGACTGAAGAGCCTATATGAGAGAATATATAACATATCTAACAGAAACATCACTCCATTCTCAACATATTGGAGTACATTACTGAAAGTAGCTCTATTGACTATTATAGAAACAAAGATCACTAACTAGTTTGGTTTGATGATCCTAACAAATCTCTTTAAATCTTTGGGACCTGGGAGATGTAAAGTGGTAAGGAAGTAGAATGCAAGTCATGCTTTGGTATTTTGGGAAGATTTGCATCATGAAAAATGATTCTGCAGTAATTAATTAATTAATTAATTAATTAATTAATTTTACATTTGTTTACTGGGAAAGTCTGACTGGACACAGGTACTTTTCAGAGGAGGCCTGGGGAGAAAAGCTCCAATTACAGAAGACAGAGAAAAAAAAACAGTACTGAAAAAGTACAATTAGTACATAAGTAAACAAAATACAAAACTGCAAAAAGCTTTAATGTAACACAATTGATTGACAGTCTTAGTGGAGAAATTACATAATTGACATTCCTAAGTATTTCCAAATATACAGAGGTAGTTTACACAAACCAATATGACATAATGGTTTGTTCTGGATTTTTTATGAGACTTCACAGTTGAAGTAAATGCAGATATACATAGCGTCAGTAAGGGGTATAGATTCCATATGTATATTCACAGAGAGAAATGGGACATGAATAGGTTTAGGATTCTTAGACTGTATAAATGTTAGAAACTAGCCAGGACAGGTACAGGAGCATAGCCAAGTTTCAGTTAAATGTGATTTCAGAAGTTTTTTGAATTGTACTGTATAGCAGTTGGATGTTATTGAGGATGGCAGTTTATTCCATATTTTGGGTATGAAGTTTGAGAAAAGTGAGTCTTCGGGTGAGCTGTTTACTTTACACATGTCCAGAAGAAATGTATTGCTGGAGCATAGGGAATGGTTGTTAGTGTATGGTCATAAAAGGTTCTGGAGTGCAGGTTTTTTTTCTGACTGATGCAGGATTTTATGAGCAAAGGTTAGTTGTTTATAGAGTAGTACAGTATGCTGTATTTATAAAGAGGTTTGCTCAGTCCAAAGACTCTATGAAGTGGTTTGTGAACTTTAAAATATGGAATATGAACTAAAATCTAAGGCTAGTAACACTGCAGTTAGACCATCATTGGTTAAGTAAATTATAGAAACTAGGGAGAGAATCAATGAACCAAGGGATTCATAAATAAAGCATGTAAAATTATGTTAAACACAAGGCGGAGAGAAACAAGTAAATGAAAATCGCTGGGAAACAGGGAACTGCAAGCTAAAGATACAAAACGAATGTGAGCCAAGACATGCAACAAAAATCAAAAACAATGCAAATATGGCTGTGCTCTCTACAGACTCAAATGAAGGCATGTGGTACCAACTGTTTCAGATGACATTTAGTAGATGTAGAAGATTGGAAGCAAATTTGGGTAGCACAGAAAATTTGATAATTTTGAGCAAGATATTCAAAACATTGTTGTGAAAATGATGCCTAATAAAACTCTGTTAACACTGTCTCTTACTTGATTCTTTTAAATTAAGGAGAGATAGCTAGGTATACAGAAGGACCATTGGTGAAGTTTTTAATACTTTTGACAATGAAGCTGCAACACTAGGTAGAAGAGGTAAACCCCAAAACAATGATGAAATCAGTGACAATGCAAGAAATATATAACTTAAATACACTATATGTCATGGGTGACACAAGAGATGCTGGGCAATTGGTCTCCCTAAATACATTAAGGTTGTAAGAGTGCATTGACTTGGATTTAGACCTTTTGCCTAATTTTGTGCAGTGATTTCACTCATAAGTTGTTGACATTTTAGTACTATCCATAACAATAGTGAAGTGTACATATTTATTTTTACTTTTTATGCTTCATTGATCTTTCCCAAGAATAGTACGTTAATTATGCATCTGGTTATTCATCAATGGTAGACCTTTATCAGCTGTAACTGAAAATGAAATGTTAATGTAGGTATGAACGTGCTGTGAATTATTTTTTTTTGTAATCTTCATGCTCACTTCATACATATATTTGAAGTTTGGTGTAATGTTTTATTCTGATTGTTAAATAAACTGTTTAAAATATCAAGTAAAAAAAAATATGCAAAACTCGCTCTTTTACTTGTAGCTTAATGTAATATGCAATGCCATAGCTTATTTTATATTTTATGGTTTCAGCTGATTAACAATGCCTTATAATTCTTTTTTGTGTGTTAGCACTATCTTTATTGTGTTTTTTTATAGTTGATGACTGAACGTTTTTTTTCATTGACCATAATAACTTGTTCTAACTTCATTATCTTGTCATACTTATCATTCTGTCAGTGTTAATCTTTGCAATGTGGTTTATTTAATAGATTTTTTAAGTTACTAAGCAACTTAACCATTGTTAAACAAAATCAATTAGCAACAGTAATGTTGAGCAAATGTTTGACATTTGTAATAGCTGCAAGGATGCTCAGTAATTATTCTGACCACTTAAAATGAAGATAAACAAACAAATGTTATAGATAATAAAACAGCAATGTGTCTAGAAAAAAATAAAAAAGTATATATTTTTATTCTATACCTTTAAGGCATACTAATGCTTATTGTTTCATTTAAGGTTGATTAC